>NW_027517415.1:0-43989 GCF_048772815.1 Callospermophilus lateralis
AATAATTGCTGGTATTTCGGAAACTCGTTATTTCTTAGAAGCTTGGCAACACCTCTCAATGAAAGTGCTTTTCCACAGTCTGTGCCTAGGGCTACTTGAAAAGGAAACAAACAAAAGAGACAAAAATGAGAACTCCTTTATTTTGTCAAGTTTCAAATAGCTACTACAAACCATGTTGGATTTAGAGTTCCAAATTCATCTATCTATATAGGAGAGAACAGAGGGAAACCTAAATATAAAAACTGCTACTGTAGACGAACGCTTCAACCTAGAAGAACAGAATTTGGTGAGCCAAGTGGGATTTGTGTACTGATCATCAGCAACAAGTATCATCAAGATTGGCTGAAAAAATATTTGCTGGTATTTCGGAAACTCGTAATTTCTTAGAAGCTTGACAACCCCTCTCAATGAAAGTGCTTTTCCACAGTCTGTGCCTAGGGCTTCTTGAAGAGGAAACAAATCATAGAGACAAAACTGAGAACTCCTTTATTTTGTCAAGTTTCAAAGAGCTACTAAAAACCATGTTGGATTTAGAGTTCCAAATTCATCTATCTATATAGGAGAGAACAGAGAGAAACCTAAATATAAAAACTGCTACTGTAGACGAACGCTTCAACCTAGAAGAACAAAATTTGGTGAGCAAAGTGGGATTTGTGTACTGATCATTACCACCAAGTATCATCAAGATTTGGTGAAAAAATATTTGCTGGTATTTCGGAAATTCGTAATATCTTAGAAGCTTGGCAACCCCTCTCAATGAAAGTGCTTTTCCACAGTCTGTGCCTAGGGCTACTTGAAGAGGAATCAAACCATAGGGACAAAACTGAGAACTCCTTTATTTTGTCATGTTTCAAAGAGCTAATACAAACCATGTTGGATTTAGCGTTCCAAATTCATCTATCTATATATGAGAGAACAGAGTGAAACCTAAATATAAAAACTGCTACTGTAGACGAACGCTTCAACCTAGAAGAACAAAATTTTGTGAGCCAAGTGGGATTTGTGTACTGATCATTACCACCAATTATCATCAAGATTGGGTGAAAAAATATTTGCTGGTATTTCGGAAACTCGTTATTTCTTAGAAGCTTGGCAACACCTCTCAATGAAATTGCTTTTCCACAGTCTGTGCCTAGGGCTACTTGAAAAGGAAACAATCCAAAGAGACAAAACTGAGAACTCCTTTATTTTGTCAAGTTTCAAAGAGCTACTACAATCCATGTTGGATTTAGTGTTCCAAATTCATCTATCTATAGAGGAGAGAACAGAGGGAAACCTAAATATAAAAACTGCTACTGTAGAAGAACGTTTCAACCTAGAAGAACAAAATTTAGTGAGCCAAGAGGGATTTGTGTACTGATCATTACCACCAAGTATCATCAAGATTGGGTGAAAAAATATTTGCTGGTATTTCGAAAACTTGTAATTTCTTAGAAGCTTGGATACCCCTCTCAATGAAAGTGCTTTTCCACAGTCTGTGCCTAGGGCTACATGAAGAGGAAACAAAGCATAGAAACAAAATTGAGAAAACCTTTATTTTGTCAATTTCCAAAGAGCTACTACAAACCATGTTGGATTTAGTGTTCCAAAATCATCTATCTATATATGAGAGAACAGAGTGAAACCTAAATATAAAAACTGCTACTGTAGACGAACGCTTCAACCTAGAAGAACAAAATTTGGTGAGCCAAGTGGGATTTGTGTACTGATCATTACCACCAAGTATCATCAAGATTGGGTGAAAAAATATTTGCTGGTATTTCGGAAACTCGTTATTTCTTAGAAGCTTGGCAACCCCTCTCAATGAAAGTGCTTTTCCACAGTCTGTGCCTAGGGCTACTTGAAGAGGAAACAAACCATAGAGGCAAAACTGAGAACTCCTTTATTTTGTCAAGTTTCAAAGAGCTACTACAATCCATGTTGGATTTAGAGTTCCAAATTCATCTATCTATATAGAAGAGAACGGAGAGAAACCTAAATATAAAAACTGCTACTGTAGACGAACGCTTCAACCTAGAAGAACAAAGTTTGGTGAGCCTAGTGGGAATTGTGTACTGATCATTACCACCAAGTATCATCAAGATTGGGTGAAAAAATATTTGCTGGTATTTCGGATACTTGTAATTTCTTAGACGCCTGGCAACCACTCTCAATGAAAGTGCTTTTCCACAGTCTGTGCCTATGGCTACTTGAAGAGGAAACAAAACATAGAAACAAAACTGAGAACTCCTTTATTTTGTCAAGTTTCAAAGAGCTACTACAAACCATGTTGGATTTAGAGTTCCAAATTCATATATCTATATAGGACAGAACAGAGGGAAACCTAAATATAAAAACTGCTTCTGTAGACGAACTCTTCAACCTAGAAGAACAAAATTTGGTGAGCCAAGTGGGAATTGTGTACTGATCATTACCACCAAGTATCATCAAGATTGGGTGAAAAAGTATTTGCTGGTATTTCGGAAACTCTTTATTTCTTAGAAGCTTGGCAACCCCTCTCAATGAAAGTGCTTTTCCACAGTGTTTGCCTAGGGCTACTTGAAGAGGAAACAATCCATAGGGAAAAAACTGAGAACTCCTTTATTTGGTCAAGTTTCAAAGAGCTACTACAAACCATGTTGGATTTAGAGTTCCAAATTCATCTATCTATACAGGAGAGTACAGAGGGAAACCTAAATAAAAAACTGCTATTGTAGACGAACGTTTCAACCTAGAAGAACAAAATTTGGTGAGCCAAGTGGGATTTCTGTACTGATCATTACCACCAAGTATCATCAAGATTGGGTGAAAAAATATTTGCTGTTGTTTCGGAAACTTGTAATTTCTTAGAAGCTTGGCAACCACTCTCAATGAAAGTGCTTTTCCACAGTCTGTGCCTAGGGCTACTTGAAGAGGAAACAAACCATAGAGACAAAACTGAGAACTCCTTTATTTTGTCCAGTTTCAAAGAGCTACTACTATCCATGTTGGATTTAGAGTTCCAAATTTATCTATCTATATAGGCGAGAACAGAGAGAAACCTAAATATAAAAACTGCTACTGTAAACGAACGCTTCCACCTAGAGGAACAAAATTTGGTGAGCCAAGTGGGATTTGTGTACTGATCATTACCAACTAGTATCATCAAGATTGGGAGAAAAAATATTTGCTGGTGTTTCGGAAACTTGTAATTTCTTAGAAATTGGCAACCACGCTCCGTGAAAGTCCTTTTCCACAGTCTGTGCCTAGGGCTACTTGAAGAGGAAACAAACCATAGAGACAAAACTGAGAAAACCTTTATTTTGTCAAGTTCCAAAGAGCTACTACAAACCATGTTGGATTTAGTGTTCCAAATTCATCTATCTATATATGAGAGAACAGAGTGAAACCTAAATATAAAAACTCCTACTGTAGACGAACGCTTCAACCTTGAAGAACAAAATTTGGTGAGCCAAAGGGATTTGTGTACTGATCATTACCACCAAGTATCATCAAGATTGGGTGAAAAAATATTTGCTGGTATTTTGGAAACTCGTTATTTCTTAGAAACTTGGCAACCCCACTAAATGAAAGTGCTTTTCCACATTCTGTGCCTAGGACTACTTGAAGAGGAAACAAACCATAGAGAGAAAACTGAGAACTCCGTTATTTTGTCAAGTTTCAAAGAGCTACTACTATCCATGATGGATTTAGAGTTCCAAATTCATCTATCTATATAGGAGAGAACAGAGAGAAACCTAAATATAAAAACTGCTACTGTAAACGAACGCTTCAACCTAGAAGAACAAAATTTGGTGAGCCAAGTGGGATTTGTGTACTGATCATTACCACCTAGTATCATCAAGATTGGGTGAAAAAATATTTGCTGGTGTTTCGGAAACTTGTAATTTCTTAGAAATTGGCAACCACGCTCAGTGAAAGTGCTTTTCCAGAGTCTGTGCCTAGGGCTACTTGAAGAGGAAACAAACCATAGAGACAATATTGAGATCTCCTTTATTTTGTCAAGTTTCAAAGAGCTACTATAAACCCTGTTGGATTTAGAGTTCCTAATTCATCTATCTATATATGAGAGAACAGAGTGAAACCTAAATATAAAAACTGCTACTGTAGACGAACGATTCAACCTAGAAGAACAAAATTTGGTGAGCCAAGTGGGATCTGTATACTGATCATTACCACCAAGTATCATCAAGATAGGTTGAAAAAATTTTTGCTGGTATTTCGAAAACTCGTTATTTCTTAGAAGCTTGGCAACCCCTCTCAATGAAAGTGCTTTTCCACAGTCTGCGCCTAGGGCTACTTGAAGATGAATCAAACCATAGAGAGAAAACTGAGAACTCCTTTATTTTTTCAAGTTTCAAAGAGCTACTACAACCCATGTTGGATTTAGAGTTCCAAATTCATCTATCTATATGGGAGAGAACAGAGAGAAACCTAAATATAAAAACAGCTACTGTAGACGAACGCTTCAACCTAGAAGAACAAAATTTGGTGAGCCTAGTGGGATTTGTGTACTGATCTTTACCACCAAGTATCATCAAGATTGGGTGAAAATATATTGCTGGTATTTCGGAAACTTTTAATTTCTTAGAAGCCTTTCAACCCCTCTCAATGAAAGTGCTTTTCCACAGTCTGTGCCTAGGGCTACAAGAAGAGGAAACAAACCATACAGACAAAACTGTGAACTCCTTTATTTTGTGAAGTTTCAAAGAGCTACTACAAACCATGTTGGATTTAGAGTTCCAAATTCATCTATCTATATAGGAGAGAACAGAGGGAAACCTAAATATAAAAACTGCTACTGTAGACGAACGCTTCAACCTAGAAGAACAAAATTTGGTGAGCCAAGTGGGATTTGTGTACTGATCATTACCACCAAGTATCATCAAGATTGGGTGAAAAAATATTTGCTGGTATTTCGGAAACTCGTAATTTCTTAGAAGCTTGGCAACCCCTCTCAATGAAAGTGCGTTTCCTCAGTCTGTGCCTAGGGCTACTTGAAGAGGAAACAAAGCATAGAGACAAAACAGAGAACTCCTTTATTTTGTCACGTTTCAAAGAGCTACTACAAACCATGTTGGATTTAGAGTTCCAAATTCATCTATCTATATAAGAGAAAACAGAGAGAAACCTAAATATAAAAACTGCTACTGTAGACGAACGCTTCAACCTAGAAGAACAAAATTTGGTGAGCAAAGTGGGATTTGTGTACTGATCCTTACCACCAAGTATCATCAAGATTGGGTGAAAAAATATTTGCTGGTATTTCGGAAATTTGTAATTTCTCAGAAGCTTGGCAACTCCTCTCAATGAAAGTGCTTTTCCACAGTCTGTGCCTAGGGCTACTTGAAGATGAATCAAACCATAGAGACAAAACTGAGAACTCCTTCATTTTGTCAAGTTTCAAAGAGCTACTACAAACCATGTTGGATTTAGAGTTAAAAATTCATCTATCTATATATGAGAGAACAGAGTGAAAGCTAAATATAAAAACTGCTACTGTAGACGAACGCTTCACCTAGAAGAACAAAATTTGGTGAGCCAAGTGGGATTTGTGTACTGATCATTACCACCAATTATCATCAAGATTGGGTGAAAAAATAATTGCTGGTATTTCGGAAACTCGTTATTTCTTAGAAGCTTGGCAACCCCTCTCAATGAAAGTGCTTTTCCACAGTCTGTGCCTAGGGCTACTTGAAAAGGAAACAAACCAAAGAGACAAAAATGAGAACTCCTTTATTTTGTCAAGTTTCAAAGAGCTACTACAATCCATGTTGGATTTAGAGTTCCAAATTCATCTATCTATAGAGGAGAGAACAGAGGGAAACCTAAATATAAAAACTGCTACTGTAGACGAACGCTTCAACCTAGAAGAACAAAATTTGGTGAGCCAAGTGGGATTTGTGTACTGATCATTACCACAAAGTATCATCAAGATTGGGTGAAAAAATATTTGCTGGTATTTCGGAAACTCGTTATTTCTTAGAAGATTGGCAACCCCTCTCAATGAAAGTGCTTTTCCTCAGTCTGTGCCTAGGGCTACTTAAAGAGGAAACAAACCATAGAGACAAAACTGAGAACTCCTTTATTTTGTCAAGTTTCAAATAGCTACTACAAACCATGTTGGATTTAGAGTTCCAAATTCATCTATCTATATAGGAGAGAACAGAGGGAAACCTAAATATAAAAACTGCTACTGTAGACGAACGCTTCAACCTAGAAGAACAGAATTTGGTGAGCCAAGTGGGATTTGTGTACTGATCTTCAGCAACAAGTATCATCAAGATTGGGTGAAAAAATATTTGCTGGTAGTTTGGAAACTCGTAATTTCTTAGAAGCTTGGCAACCCCTCTCAATGAAAGTGCTTTTCCACAGTCTGTGCCTAGGGCTACTTGAAGAGGAAACAAATCATAGAGACAAAACTGAGAACTCCTTTATTTTGTCAAGTTTCAAAGTGCTACTAAAAACCATGTTGGATTTAGAGTTCCAAATTTATCTGTCTAAATAGGAGAGAACAGAGGGAAACCTAAATATAAAAACTGCTACTGTAGACGAATGCTTCAACCTAGAAGAACAAAATTTGGTGAGCAAAGTGGGATTTCTGTACTGATCATTACCACCAAGTATCATCAAGATTGGGTGAAAAAATATTTGCTGGTATTTCGGAAACTCGTTATTTCTTAGAAGCTTGGCAACCCATCTCAATGAAAGTGCTTCCACAGTCTGTGCCTTGGGCTACTTGAAGACGAAACAAACCATAGAGACAAAACTGAGAACTCCTTTATTTTGTCAAGTTTCAAAGAGCTACTACAATCCATGTTGGAATTAGAGTTCCAAATTCATCTATCTATATAGGAGAGAACAGAGAGAAACCTAAATATAAAAACTGCTACTGTAGACGAACGCCTCAACTTAGAAGAACAAAATTTGGTGAGCCAAGTGGAATTTGTGTACTGATCATTAGCAACAAGTATCATGAAGATTCGGTGAAAAAATATTTGCTGGTATTTCGGAAACTCGTTATTTCTTAGAAGCTTGGCAACCCCTCTCAATGAAAGTGCTTTTCCACAGTCTGTGCCTAGGGCTTATTGAAAAAGAAACAAACCATAGAAACAAAACTGAGAACTCCTTTATTTTGTCAAGTTTCGAAGAGCTACTACAAACCATGTTGGATTTAGAGTTCCAAATTCATCTATCTATAAAGGAGAGAACAGAGGGAAACCTAAATATAAAAACTGCGACTGTAGACGAAAGCTTCAACGTAGAAGAACAAAATTTGGTGAGCCAAGTGGGATTTGTGTACTGATCATTACCACCAAGTATCATCAAGATTGGGTGAAAAAATATTTGCTGGTATTTCGGAAACTCGTTATTTCTTAGAAGCTTGGCAACCCATCTCAATGAAAGTGCTTCCACAGTCTGTGCCTTGGGCTACTTGAAGACGAAACAAACCATAGAGACAAAACTGAGAACTCCTTTATTTTCTCAAGTTTCAAAGAGCTACTACAATCCATGTTGGAATTAGAGTTCCAAATTCATCTATCTATATAGGAGAGAACAGAGAGAAACCTAAATATAAAAACTGCTACTGTAGACGAACGCCTCAACTTAGAAGAACAAAATTTGGTGAGCCAAGTGGGATTTGTGTACTGATCATTAGCAACAAGTATCATGAAGATTCGGTGAAAAAATATTTGCTGGTATTTCGGAAACTCGTTATTTCTTAGAAGCTTGGCAACCCCTCTCAATGAAAGTGCTTTTCCACAGTCTGTGCCTAGGGCTTATTGAAAAAGAAACAAACCATAGAAACAAAACTGAGAACTCCTTTATTTTGTCAAGTTTCGAAGAGCTACTACAAACCATGTTGGATTTAGAGTTCCAAATTCATCTATCTATAAAGGAGAGAACAGAGGGAAACCTAAATATAAAAACTGCGACTGTAGACGAAAGCTTCAACGTAGAAGAACAAAATTTGGTGAGCCAAGTGGGATTTGTGTACTGATCATTACCACCAAGTATCATCAAGATTGGGTGAAAAAGTATTTGCTGGTATTTCGGAAACTCGTTATTTCTTAGAAGCTTGGCAACCCCTCTCAATGAAAGTGCTTTTCCACAGTCTGTGCCTAGGGCTACTTGAAGATGAATCAAACCATAGAGACAAAACTGAGAACTCCTTCATTTTGTCAAGTTTCAAAGAGCTACTACAAACCATGTTGGATTTAGAGTTCCAAATTCATCTATCTATATATGAGAGAACAGAGTGAAACCTAAATATAAAAACTGCTACTGTAGACGAACGCTTCAACCTAGAAGAACAAAATTTGGTGAGCCAAGTGGGATTTGTGTACTGATCATTACCACCAAGTATCATCAAGATTGGGTGAAAAAATATTTGCTGGTATTTCGGAAACTCGTTATTTCTTAGAAGCTTGGCAACCCCTCTCAATGAAAGTGCTTTTCCTCAGTCTGTGCCTAGGGCTACTTAAAGAGGAATCAAACCATAGAGACAAAACTGAGAACTCCTTTATTTTGTCAAGTTTCAAAGAGCTGCTACAAACCATGTTGGATTTAGAGTTCCAAATTCATCTATCTATATAGGAGAGAACAGAGGGAAACCTAAATATAAAAACTGCTACTGTAGACGAACGCTTCAACCTAGAAGAACAGAATTTGGTGAGCCAAGTGGGATTTGTGTACTGATCTTCAGCAACAAGTATCATCAAGATTGGCTGAAAAGATATTTGCTGGTATTTCGGAAACTCGTAATTTCTTAGAAGCTTGGCAACCCCTCTCAATGAAAGTGCTTTTCCACAGTCTGTGCCTAGGGCTACTTGAAGAGGAAACAAATCATAGAGACAAAACAGAGAACTCCTTTATTTTGTCACGTTTCAAAGTGCTACTAAAAACCATGTTGGATTTAGAGTTCCAAATTTATCTGTCTAAATAGGAGAGAACAGAGGGAAACCTAAATGTAAAAACTGCTACTGTAGACGAATGCTTCAACCTAGAAGAACAAAATTTGGTGAGCAAAGTGGGATTTCTGTACTGATCATTACCACCAAGTATCATCAAGATTGGGTGAAAAAATATTTGCTGGTATTTCGGAAACTCGTTATTTCTTAGAAGCTTGGCAACCCATCTCAATGAAAGTGCTTCCACAGTCTGTACCTTGGGCTACTTGAAGACGAAACAAACCATAGAGACAAAACTGAGAACTCCTTTATTTTGTCAAGTTTCAAAGAGCTACTACAAACCATGTTGGATTTAGAGTTCCAAATTCATCTATGTATATAGGAGAGAACAGAGGGAAACCTAAATATAAAAACCGCTACTGTAGACGAAACCTTCAACTAGAAGAACAAAATTTGGTGAGCCAAGTGGGTTTTGTGTACTGATCATTAGCAACAAGTATCATCAATATTGGGTGAAAAAATATTTGCTGGTATTTCGGAAACTCGTTATTTCTTAGAAGATTGGCAACCCCTCTCAATGAAAGTGCTTTTCCACAGTCTGTGTGTAGGGCTACTTGAAGAGGAAACAAACCATAGAGACAAAACTGAGAACTCCTTTATTTTGTCAAGTTTCAAAGAGATACTACAATCCATGTTGGATTTAGAGTTCCATATTCATCTATCTATATAGGAGAGAACAGAGAGAAACCTAAATATAAAAACTGCTACTGTAGACGAACGCTTCAACCTAGAAGAACAAAATTTGGTGAGCAAAGTGGGATTTGTGTACTGATCCTTACCACCAAGTATCATCAAGATTGGGTGAAAAAATATTTGCTGGTATTTCGGAAATTCGTAATTTCTCAGAAGCTTGGCAACCCCTCTCAATGAAAGTGCTTTTCCACAGTCTGTGCCTAGGGCTACTTGAAGAGGAATCAAACCATAGAGACAAAACTGAGAACTCCTTTATTTTGTCAAGTTTCAAAGAGCTACTACAAACCATGTTGGATTTAGTTCCAAATACATCCATCTATATATGAGAGAACACAGTGAAACCTAAATATAAAAACTGCTACTTAGACGAACGCTTCAACCTAGAAGAACAAAATTTGGTGAGCCAAGTGGGATTTGCGTACTGATCATTACCACCAATTATCATCAAGATTGGGTGAAAAAATATTTGCTGGTATTTCGGAAACTCGTTATTTCTTAGAGCTTGGCAACACCTCTCAATGAAAGTGCTTTTCCACAGTCTGTGCCTAGGGCTACTTGAAAAGGAAACAAACAAAAGAGACAAATCTGAGAACTTCTTTATTTTGTCAAGTTTCAAAGAGCTACTACAATCCATGTTTGATTTAGAGTTCCAAATTCATCTATCTATAGAGGAGAGAACAGAGGGAAACCTAAATATAAAAACTGCTACTGTAGACGAACGCTTCAACCTAGAAGAACAAAATTTGGTGAGCCAAGTGGGATTTGTGTACTGATCATTACCACAAAGTATCATCAAGATTGGGTGAAAAAATATTTGCTGGTATTTCGGAAACTCGTTATTTCTTAGAAGCTTGGCAACCCTCTCAATGAAAGTGCTTTTCCTCAGTCTGTGCCTAGGACTACTTAAAGAGGAAACAAACCATAGAGACAAAACTGAGAACTCCTTTATTTTGTCAAGTTTCAAAGAGCTACTACAAACCATGTTGGATTTAGAGTTCCAAATTCATCTCCCTATATAGGAGAGAACAGAGGGAAACCTAAATATAAAAACTGCTACTGTAGACGAACGCTTCAACTTGGAAGAACAGAATTTGGTGAGCCCAGTGGGATTTGTGTACTGATCATCAGCAACAAGTATCATCAAGATTGGCTGAAAAAATATTTGCTGGTATTTCGGAAACTCGTAATTTCTTAGAAGCTTGGCAACCCCTCTCAATGAAAGTGCTTTTCCACAGTCTGTGCCTGGGGCTACTTGAAGAGGAAACAAATCATAGAGACAAAACTGAGAACTCATTTATTTGGTCAAGTTTCAAAGAGCTACTAAAAACCATGTTGGATTTAGAGTTCCAAATTCATCTATCTAAATAGGAGAGAACAGAGAGAAACCTAAATATAAAAACTGCTACTGTAGACGAACGCTTCTACCTAGAAGAACAAAATTTGGTGAGCAAAGTGGGATTTGTGTACTGATCTTTACCACCAAGTATCATCAAGATTGGGTGAAAAAATATTTGCAGGTATTTCGGAAATTCGTAATATCTTAGAAGCTTGGCAACCCCTCTCAATGAAAGTGCTTTTCCACAGTCTGTGCCTAGGGCTACTTGAAGAGGAATCAAACCATAGGGACAAAACGGAGAACTCCTTTATTTTTTCATGTTTCAAAGAGCTACTACAAACCATGTTGGATTTAGAGTTCCAAATTCATCTATCTATATATGAGAGAACAGAGTGAAACCTAAATATAAAAACTGCTACTGTAGACGAACGCTTCAACCTAGAAGAACAAAATTTGGTGAGCCAAGTGGGATTTGTGTACTGATCATTACCACCAATTATCATCAAGATTGGGTGAAAAAATATTTGCTGGTATTTCGGAAACTCGTTATTTCTTAGAACCTTGGCAACACCTCTCAATGAAATTGCTTTTCCACAGTCTGTGCCTAGGGATACTTGAAAAGGAAACAATCCAAAGAGACAAAACAGAGAACTCCTTTATTTTGTCAAGTTTCAAAGAGCTACTACAATCCATGTTGGATTTAGAGTTCCAAATTAATCTATCTATAGAGGAGAGAACAGAGGGAAACCTAAATATAAAAACTGCTACTGTAGAAGAACGCTTAAACCTAGAAGAACAAAATTTAGTGAGCCAAGAGGGATTTGTGTACTGATCATTACCACCAAGTATCATCAAGATTGGGTGAAAAAATATTTGCTGGTATTTCGAAAACTTGTAATTTCTTAGAAGCTTGGATACCCCTCTCAATGAAAGTGCTTTTCCACAGTCTGTGCCTAGGGCTACATGAAGAGGAAACAAACCATAGAAACAAAATTGAGAACTCCTTTATTTTGTCAAGTTTCAAAGAGCTACTACAAACCATGTTGGATTTAGAGTTCCAAATTCATCTATCTATATATGAGAGAACAGAGTGAAACCTAAATATAAAAAGTGCTACTGTAGACGAACGCTTCAACCTAGAAGAACAAAATTTTGTGAGCCAAGTGGGATTTGTGTACTGATCATTACCACCAAGTATCATCAAGATTGGGTGAAAAAATATTTGCTGGTATTTCGGAAACTCGTTATTTCTTAGAAGCTTGGCAACCCCTCTCAATGAAAGTGGTTTTCCACAGTCTGTCCCTAGGGCTACTTGAAGAGGGAACAAACCATAGAGACAAAACTGAGAACTCCTTTATTTTGTCAAGTTTCAAAGAGCTACTCTAAACCATGTTGGATTTAGAGTTCCAAATTCATCAATCTATATAGGAGAGAACAGAGGGAATCCTAAATATAAAAACTGCTATTGTAGACGAACGCTTCAAACTAGAAGAACAAAATTTGGTGAGCCTAGTGGGATTAGTGTACTGATCATTACCATCAAGTATCATCAAGTTTGTTTGAAAAAATATTTGCTGGTATTTCGGAAACTCGTTATTTCTTAGAAGCTTGGCAACACCTCTCAATGAAAGTACTTTTCCACAGTCTGTGCCTAGGGCTACTGAAGAGGAAACAAACCATAGAGACAAAACTGAGAACTCCTTTATTTTGTCAAGTTTCAAAGAGCTACTACAAACGATGTTGGATTTAGAGTTCCAAATTCATCCATCTATATAGGAGAGAACAGAGGGAAACCTAAATATAAAAACTGATATTGTAGACGAACGCTTCAACCTAGAAGAACAAAATATGGTGAGCCAAGTGGGATTTGTGTACTGATCATTACCACCAAGTATCATCAAGATTGGGTGAAAAAATATTTGCTGGTATTTTGGAAACTCGTTATTTCTTAGAAGCTTGGTAACCCATGTCAATGAAAGTGCTTTCCACAGTGTGTGCCTAGGGCTACTTGAAGAGGAAACAAACCATAGAGACAAAACTGAGAACTCCTTTATTTTGTCAAGTTTCAAAGAGCTACTACTATCCATGTTGGAGTTAGAGTTCCAAATTCATCTATCTATATAGGAGAGAACAGAGAGAAACCTAAATATAAAAACTGCTACTGTAAACGAACGCTTCAACCTAGAAGAACAAGATTTGGTGAGCCAAGTGGGATTTGTGTACTGATCATTACCACCAATTATCATCAAGATTGGGTGAAAAAATATTTGCTGGTGTTTCGGAAACTTGTAATTTCTTAGAAAATGGCAACCACGCTCAGTGAAAGTGCTTTTCCACA
The DNA here is from genome assembly GCF_048772815.1 of Callospermophilus lateralis. NCBI lineage: Eukaryota > Metazoa > Chordata > Mammalia > Rodentia > Sciuridae > Callospermophilus > Callospermophilus lateralis. The sequence continues at coordinate 13,319 of NW_027517415.1, forward strand.
GTCTGTGCATAGGGCTACTTGAAGAGGAAACAAACCATAGAGACAAAATTAAGAAAACCTTTATTTTGTCAAGTTCCAAAGAGCTACTACAAACCATGTTGGATTTAGTGTTCCACATTCCTCTATCTATATATGAGAGAACAGAGTGAAACCTAAATATTAAAACTGCTACTGTAGACGAACGCTTCAACCTAGAAGAACAAAATTTGGTGAGCCAAGTGGGATTTGTGTACTGATCATTACCACCAAGTATCATCAAGATTGGGTGAAAAAATATTTGCTGGTATTTCGGAAACTCGTTATTTCTTAGAAGCTTGGCAACCCCTCTAAATGAAAGTGCTTTTCCACATTCTGTGCCTAGGGCTACTTGAAGAGGAAACAAACCCTAGAGAGAAAACTGAGAACTCCTTTATTTTGTCAAGTTTCAAAGAGCTACTATAAACCCTGTTGGATTTAGAGTTCCTAATTCATCTCTCTATATATGAGAGAACAGAGTGAAACCTAAATATAAAAACTGCTACTGTAGACGAACGCTTCAACCTAGAAGAACAAAATTTGGTGAGCCAAGTTGGATCTGTGTACTGATTTTTACCACCAAGTATCATCAAGATTGGTTGAAAAAATTTTTGCTGGTATTTCGGAAACTCGTTATTTCTTAGAAGCTTGGCAACCCCTCTCAATGAAAGTGCTTTTCCACAGTCTGTGCCTAGGGGTACTTGAAGAGGAAACAAACCATAGAGACAAAACTGAGAACTCCTTTATTTTTTCAAGTTTCAAAGAGCTACTACAATCCATGTTGGATTTAGAGTTCCAAATTCATCTATCTATATAGGAGAGAATGGAGAGAAACCTAAATATAAAAACAGCTACTGTAGACGAACGCTTCAACCTAGAAGAAGAAAATTTGGTGAGCCTAGTGGGATTTGTGTACTGATCATTACCACCAAGTATCATCAAGATTGGGTGAAAAAGTATTTGCTGGTATTTCAAAAACACGTTATTTCTTAGAAGCTTGGCAACCCCTCTCAATGAAAGTGCTTTTCCACAGTGTTTGCCTAGGGCTACTTCAAGAGGAAACAATCCATAGGGACAAAACTGAGAACTCCTTAATTTTGTCAAGTTCAAAGAGCTACTACAAACCATGATGGATTTAGAGTTCCAAATTCTTCTATCTATACAGGAGAGAACAGAAGGAAACCTAAATATAAAAACTACTATTGTAGACGAACGTTTCAACCTAGAAGAACAAAATTTGGTGAGCCAAGTGGGATTTGTGTACTGATCATTACCACCAAGTATCATCAAGATTGGGTGAAAAAATATTTGCTGGTGTTTCGGAAACTTTGAATTTCTTAGAAGCTTGGCAACCACTCTCAATGAAAGTGCTTTTCCACAGTCTGTGCCTAGTTCTACTTGAAGAGGAAACAAACCATAGAGAGAAAACTGAGAACTCCTTTATTTTGTCAAGTTTCAAAGAGCTACTATAAACCCTTTTGGATTTAGAGTTCCTAATTCATCTCTCTATATATGAGAGAACAGAGTGAAACCTAAATATAAAAACTGCTACTGTAGACGAACGCTTCAACCTAGAAGAACAAAATTTGGTGAGCCAAGTTGGATCTGTGTACTGATCTTTACCACCAAGTATCATCAAGATTGGTTGAAAAAATTTTTGCTGGTATTTCGGAAACTCGTTATTTCTTAGAAGCTTGGCAACCCCTCTCAATGAAAGTGCTTTTCCACAGTCTGTGCCTAGGGCTTCTTGAAGAGGAAACAAACCATAGAGACAAAACTGAGAACTCCTTTATTTTTTCAAGTTTCAAAGAGCTACTACAATCCATGTTGGATTTAGAGTTCCAAATTCATCTATCTATATAGGAGAGAATGGAGAGAAACCTAAATATAAAAACAGCTACTGTAGACGAACGCTTCAACCTAGAAGAAGAAAATGGTGAGCCTAGTGGGATTTGTGTACTGATCATTACCACCAAGTATCATCAAGATTGGGTGAAAAAATATTTGCTGGTATTTCGGCACTTGTAATTTCTTAGAAGCCTGGCAACCACTCTCAATGAAAGTGCTTTTCCACAGTCTGTGCCTATGGCTACTTCAAGAGGAAACAAAACATAGAAACAAAACTGAGTACTCCTTTATTTTGTCAAGTTTCAAATAGCTACTACAAACCATGTTGGATTTAGAGTTCCAAATTCATATATCTATATAGGACAGAACAGAGGGAAACCTAAATATAAAAACTGCTTCTGTAGACGAACTCTTCAACCTAGAAGAACAAAATTTGGTGAGCCAAGTGGGATTTGTGTACTGATCATTACCACCAAGTATCATCAAGATTGGGTGAAAAAGTATTTGCTGGTATTTCGGAAACTCGTTATTTCTTAGAAGCTTGGCAACCCCTCTCAATGAAAGTGCTTTTCCACAGTGTTTGCCTAGGGCTACTTCAAGAGGAAACAATCCATAGGGACAAAACTGAGAACTCCTTTATTTTGTCAAGTTCAAAGAGCTACTACAAACCATGATGGATTTAGAGTTCCAAATTCATCTATCTATACAGGAGAGAACAGAGGGAAACCTAAATATAAAAACTGCTTCTGTACACGAACACTTCAACCTAGAAGAACAAAATTTGGTGAGCCAAGTGGGACTTGTGTACTGATCATTACCACCAAGTATCATCAAGATTGGGTGAAAAAGTATTTGCTGGTATTTCGGAAACTCGTTATTTCTTAGAAGCTTGGCAACCAATCTCAATGAAAGTGCTTTTCCACAGTGTTTGCCTAGGGCTACTTGAAGAGGAAACAATCCATAGGGACAAAACTGAGAACTCCTTTATTTTGTCACGTTTCAAAGAGCTACTACAAACCATGTTGGATTTAGAGTTCCAAATTCATCTATCTATACAGGAGAGAACAGAGGGAAACCTAAATATAAAAACTGCTATTGTAGACGAACGTTTCAACCTAGAAGAACAAAATTTGGTGAGCCAAATGGGATTTGTGTAGTGATCATTACCACCAAGTATCATCAAGATTGGGTGAAAAAATATTTGCTGGTGTTTCGGAAACTTGTAATTTCTTAGAAGCTTGGCAACCACTCTCAATGAAAGTGCTTTTCCACAGTCTGTGCCTAGGGCTACTTGAAGAGGAAACAAACCATAAAGACAAAACTGAGAACGCCTTTATTTTGTCAAGTTTCAAAGAGCTACTACAATCCATGTTGGATTTAGAGTTCCAAATTCATCTATCTATAGAGGAGAGAACAGAGGGAAACCTAAATATAAAAACTGATACTGTAGACGAACGCTTCAACCTAGAAGAACAAAATTTGGTGAGCCAAGTGGGATTTGTGTACTGATGATTACCACAAAGTATCATCAAGATTGGGTAAAAAAATATTTGCTGGTATTTCGGAAACTCGTTATTTCTTAGAAGCTTGGCAACCCTCTCAATGAAAGTGCTTTTCCTCAGTCTGTGCCTAGGACTACTTAAAGAGGAAACAAACCATAGAGACAAACTGAGAACTCCTTTATTTTGTCAAGTTTCAAAGAGCTACTACAAACCATGTTGGATTTAGAGTTAAAATTCATCTATCTATATAGGAGAGAACAGAGGGAAACCTAAATATAAATACAGCTCCTGTAGACGAACGCTTCAACCTAGAAGAACAGAATTTGGTGAGCCAAGTGGGATTTGTGTACTGATCATCAGCAACAAGTATCATCAAGATTGGCTGAAAAAATATTTGCTGGTATTTCGGAAACTCGTAATTTCTTAGAAGCTTGGCAACTCCTCTCAATGAAAGTGCTTTTCCACAGTCTGTGCCTAGGGCTACTTGAAGGGGAAACAAATCATAGAGACAAAACTGAGAACTCATTTATTTGGTCAAGTTTCAAAGAGTTACTAAAAACCATGTTGGATTTAGAGTTCCAAATTCATCTATCTAAATAGGAGAGAACAGAGAGAAACCTAAATATAAAAACTGCTACTGTAGACGAACGCTTCAACCTAGAAGAACAAAATTTGGTGAGCAAAGTGGGATTTGTGTACTGATCTTAACCACCAAGTATCATCAAGATTGGGTGAAAAAATATTTGCTGGTATTTCAAAAACACGTTATTTCTTAGAAGCTTGGCAACCCCTCTCAATGAAAGTGCTTTTCCACAGTCTGTGCCTAGGGCTACTTGAAGAGGAATCAAACCATAGGGACAAAACTGAGAACTCCTTTATTTTGTCATGTTTCAAATAGCTACTACAAACCACGTTGGATTTAGAGTTCCAAATTCATCTATCTATATATGAGAGAACAGAGTGAAACCTAAATATAAAAACTGCTACTGTAGACGAACGCTTCAACCTAGAAGAACAAAATTTGGTGAGCCAAGTGGGATTTGTGTACTGATCATTACCACCAATTATCATCAAGATTGGGTGAAAAAATATTTGCTGGTATTTCGGAAACTCGTTATTTCTTTGAAGCTTGGCAACACCTCTCAATGAAATTATTTTCCACAGTCTGTGCCTAGGGCTACTTGAAAAGGAAACAATCCAAAGAGACAAAACTGAGAACTCCTTTATTTTGTCAAGTTTCAAAGAGCTACTAAAATCCATGTTGGATTTAGAGTTCCAAATTCATCTATCTATAGAGGAGAGAACAGAGGGAAACCTAAATATAAAAACTGCTACTGTAGAAGAACACTTCAACCTAGAAGAACAAAATTTAGTGAGCCAAGAGGGATTTGTGTACTGATCATTACCACCAAGTATCATCAAGATTGGGTGAAAAAATATTTGCTGGTATTTCGAAAACTTGTAATTTCTTTGAAGCTTGGATACCCCTCTCAATGAAAGTGCTTTTCCACACTCTGTGCCTAGGGCTACATGAAGATTAAACAAACCATAGAAACAAAATTGAGAACTCCTTTATTTTGTCAAGTTTCAAAGAGCTACTACAAACCATGTTGGATTTAGAGTTCCAAATTCATCTATCTATATATGAGAGAACAGAGTGAAACCTAAATATAAAAAGTGCTACTGTAGACGAACGCTTCAACCTAGAAGAACAAAATTTTGTGAGCCAAGTGGGATTTGTGTACTGATCATTACCACCAAGTATCATCAAGTTTGTTTGAAAAAATATTTGCTGGTATTTCGGAAACTCGTTATTTCTTAGAAGCTTGGCAACCCCTCTCAATGAAAGTACTTTTCCACAGTGTTTGCCTAGGGCTACTTGAAGAGGAAACAATCCATAGGGACAAAACTGAGAACTCCTTTATTTTGTAAAGTTTCAAAGAGCTACTACAAACCATGATGGATTTAGAGTTCCAAATTCATCTATCTATATAGGAGAGAACAGAGGGAATTCTAAATATAAACACTGCTATTGTAGACGAACGCTTCAACCTAGAAGAACAAAATTTGGTGAGCCTAGTGGGATTAGTGTACTGATCATTTCCACCAAGTATCATCAAGTTTGTTTGAAAAAATATTTGCTGGTATTTCGGAAAATCGTTATTTCTTAGAAGCTTGGCAACCCCTCTCAATGAAAGTACTTTTCCACAGTGTTTGCCTAGGGCGACTTGAAGAGGAAACAATCCATAGGGACAAAACTGAGAACTCCTTTATTTTGTCAAGTTTCAAAGAGCTACTACAAACCATGATGGATTTAGAGTTCCAAATTCATCTATCTATACAGGAGAGAACAGAGGGAAACCTAAATATAAAAACTACTATTGTAGACGAACGTTTCAACCTAGAAGAACAAAATTTGGTGAGCCAATTGGGATTTGTGTACTGATCATTACCACCAAGTATCATCAAGATTGGGTGAAAAAATATTTGCTGGTGTTTCGGAAACTTGTAATTTCTTAGAAGCTTGGCAACCACTCTCAATGAAAGTGCTTTTCCACAGTCTGTGCCTAAGGCTACTTGAAGAGAAAACAAACCATAGAGACAAAACTGAGAACTCCTTTATTTTGTCAAGTTTCAAAGAGCTACTACTATCCATGTTGGATTTAGAGTTCCAAATTCATCTATCTATATAGGAGAGAACACAGAGAAACCTAAATATAAAAATTGCTACTGTAAACGAACGCTTCAACCTAGAAGAACAAAATTTGGTGAGCCAAGTGGGATTTGTGTACTGATCATTACCACCTAGTATCATCAAGATTGGGTGAAAAAATATTTGCTGGTGTTTCGGAAACTTGTAATTTCTTAGAAATTGGCAACCACGCTCCGTGAAAGTGCTTTTCCACAGTCTGTGCATAGGGCTACTTGAAGAGGAAACAAACCATAGAGACAAAATTGAGAAAACCTTTATTTTGTCAAGTTCCAAAGAGCTACTACAAACCATGTTGGATTTAGTGTTCCAAATTCATCTATCTATATATGAGAGAACAGAGTGAAACCTAAATATAAAAACTGCTACTGTAGACGAACGCTTCAACCTAGAAGAACAAAATTTGATGAGTCAAGTGGGATTTGTGTACTGATCATTACCACCAAGTATCATCAAGATTGGGTGAAAAAATATTTGCCGGTATTTCGGAAAATCGTTATTTCTTAGAAGCTTGGATACCCCTCTCAATGAAAGTGCTTCTCCACAGTCTGTGCCTAGGGCTACATGAAGAGGAAACAAACCATAGAAACAAAATTGAGAACTCCTTTATTTTGTCAAGTTTCAAAGAGCTACTACAAACCATGTTGGATTTAGAGTTCCAAATTCATCTATCTATATATGAGAGAACAGAGTGAAACCTAAATATAAAAAGTGCTACTGTAGACGAACGCTTCAACCTAGAAGAACAAAATTTGGTGAGCCAAGTGGGATTTGTGTACTGATCATTACCACCAAGTATCATCAAGATTGGGTGAAAAAAATATTTGCTGGTATTTCGGAAACTCGTTATTTCTTAGAAGCTTGGCAACCCCTCTCAATGAAAGTGCTTTTCCACAGTCTGTGCCTAGGGCTACTTGAAGAGGGAACAAACCATAGAGACAAAACTGAGAACTCCTTTATTTTGTCAAGTTTCAAAGAGCTACTATAAACCATGTTGGATTTAGAGTTCCAAATTCATCAATCTATATAGGAGAGAACAGAGGGAATTCTAAATATTAAAACTGCTATTGTAGACGAACGCTTCAACCTAGAAGAACAAAATTTGGTGAGCCTAGTGGGATTAGTGTACTGATCATTACCACCAAGTATCATCAAGTTTGTTTGAAAAAATATTTGCTGGTATTTCGGAAACTCGTTATTTCTTAGAAGCTTGGCAACCCCTCTCAATGAAAGTACTTTTCCACAGTGTTTGCCTAGGGCTACTTGAAGAGGAAACAATCCATAGGGACAAAACTGAGAACTCCTTTATTTTGTCAAGTTTCAAAGAGCTACTACAAACCATGATGGATTTAGAGTTCCAAATTCATCTATCTATACAGGAGAGAACAGAGGGAAACCTAAATATAAAAACTACTATTGTAGACGAACGTTTCAACCTAGAAGAACAAAATTTGGTGAGCCAATTGGGATTTGTGTACTGATCATTACCACCAAGTATCATCAAGATTGGGTGAAAAAATATTTGCTGGTGTTTCGGAAACTTGTAATTTCTTAGAAGCTTGGCAACCACTCTCAATGAAAGTGCTTTTCCACAGTCTGTGCCTAAGCCTACTTGAAGAGGAAACAAACCATAGAGACAAAACTGAGAACTCCTTTATTTTGTCAAGTTTCAAAGAGCTACTACTATCCATGTTGGATTTAGAGTTCCAAATTCATCTATCTATATAGGAGAGAACACAGAGAAACCTAAATATAAAAATTGCTACTGTAAACGAACGCTTCAACCTAGAAGAACAAAATTTGGTGAGCCAAGTGGGATTTGTGTACTGATCATTACCACCTAGTATCATCAAGATTGGGTGAAAAAATATTTGCTGGTGTTTCGGAAACTTGTAATTTCTTAGAAATTGGCAACCACGCTCCGTGAAAGTGCTTTTCCACAGTCTGTGCATAGGGCTACTTGAAGAGGAAACAAACCATAGAGACAAAATTGAGAAAACCTTTATTTTGTCAAGTTCCAAAGAGCTACTACAAACCATGTTGGATTTAGTGTTCCAAATTCATCTATCTATATATGAGAGAACAGAGTGAAACCTAAATATAAAAACTGCTACTGTAGACGAACGCTTCAACCTAGAAGAACAAAATTTGGTGAGTCAAGTGGGATTTGTGTACTGATCATTACCACCAAGTATCATCAAGATTGGGTGAAAAAATATTTGCCGGTATTTCGGAAACTCGTTATTTCTTAGAAGCTTGGATACCCCTCTCAATGAAAGTGCTTTTCCACAGTCTGTGCCTAGGGCTACATGAAGAGGAAACAAACCATAGAAACAAAATTGAGAACTCCTTTATTTTGTCAAGTTTCAAAGAGCTACTACAAACCATGTTGGATTTAGAGTTCCAAATTCATCTATCTATATATGAGAGAACAGAGTGAAACCTAAATATAAAAAGTGCTACTGTAGACGAACGCTTCAACCTAGAAGAACAAAATTTGGTGATCCAAGTGGGATTTGTGTACTGATCATTACCACCAAGTATCATCAAGATTGGGTGAAAAAAATATTTGCTGGTATTTCGGAAACTCGTTATTTCTTAGAAGCTTGGCAACCCCTCTCAATGAAAGTGCTTTTCCACAGTCTGTGCCTAGGGCTACTTGAAGAGGGAACAAACCATAGAGACAAAACTGAGAACTCCTTTATTTTGTCAAGTTTCAAAGAGCTACTATAAACCATGTTGGATTTAGAGTTCCAAATTCATCAATCTATATAGGAGAGAACAGAGGGAATTCTAAATATTAAAACTGCTATTGTAGACGAACGCTTCAACCTAGAAGAACAAAATTTGGTGAGCCTAGTGGGATTAGTGTACTGATCATTACCACCAAGTATCATCAAGTTTGTTTGAAAAAATATTTGCTGGTATTTCGGAAACTCGTTATTTCTTAGAAGCTTGGCAACCCCTCTCAATGAAAGTACTTTTCCACAGTGTTTGCCTAGGGCTACTTGAAGAGGAAACAATCCATAGGGACAAAACTGAGAACTCCTTTATTTTGTCAAGTTTCAAAGAGCTACTACAAACCATGATGGATTTAGAGTTCCAAATTCATCTATCTATACAGGAGAGAACAGAGGGAAACCTAAATATAAAAACTACTATTGTAGACGAACGTTTCAACCTAGAAGAACAAAATTTGGTCAGCCAATTGGGGTTTTGTGTACTGATCATTACCACCAAGTATCATCAAGATTGGGTGAAAAAATATTTGCTGGTGTTTCGGAAACTTGTAATTTCTTAGAAGCTTGGCAACCACTCTCAATGAAAGTGCTTTTCCACAGTCTGTGCCTAAGGCTACTTGAAGAGGAAACAAACCATAGAGACAAAACTGAGAACTCCTTTATTTTGTCAAGTTTCAAAGAGCTACTACTATCCATGTTGGATTTAGAGTTCCAAATTCATCTATCTATATAGGAGAGAACACAGAGAAACCTAAATATAAAAATTTCTACTGTAAACGAACGCTTCAACCTAGAAAAACAAAATTTGGTGAGCCAAGTATGATTTGTGTACTGATCATTACCACCTAGTATCATCAAGATTGGGTGAAAAAATATTTGCTGGTGTTTCGGAAACTTGTAATTTCTTAGAAATTGGCAACCACGCTACGTGAAAGTGCTTTTCCACAGTCTGTGCATAGGGCTACTTGAAGAGGAAACAAACCATAGAGACAAAATTGAGAAAACCTTTATTTTGTCAAGTTCCAAAGAGCTACTACAAACCATGTTGGATTTAGTGTTCCAAATTCATCTATCTATATATGAGAGAACAGAGTGAAACCTAAATATAAAAACTGCTACTGTAGACGAACGCTTCAACCTAGAAGAACAAAATTTGGTGAGCCAAGTGGGATTTGTGTACTGATCATTACCACCAAATATCATCAAGATTGGGTGAAAAAATATTTGCTGGTATTTCGGAAACTCGTTATTTCTTAGAAGCTTGGCAACCCCTCTAAATGAAAGTGCTTTTCCACATTCTGTGCCTAGGGCTACTTGAATAGGAAACAAACCATAGAGAGAAAACTGAGAACTCCTTTATTTTGTCAAGTTTCAAAGAGCTACTATAAACCCTGTTGGATTTAGAGTTCCTAATTCATCTATCTATATATGAGAGAACAGAGTGAAACGTAAATATAAAAACTGCTACTGTAGACGAACGCTTCAACCTAGAAGAACAAAATTTGGTGAGCCAAGTGGGATCTGTGTATTGATCATTACCACCAAGTATCATCAAGATTGGTTGAAAAAATTTTTGCTGGTATTTCGGAAACTCGTTATTTCTTAGAAGCTTGGCAACCCCTCTCAATGAAAGTGCTTTTCCACAGTCTGTGCCTAGGGCTACTTGAAGAGGAAACAAACCATAGAGACAAAACTGAGAACTCCTTTATTTTTTCAAGTTTCAAAGAGCTACTACAAACCATGTTGGATTTAGAGTTCCAAATTCATATATCTATATAGGATAGAACAGAGGGAAACCTAAATATAAAAACTGCTTCTGTAGACGAACACTTCAACCTAGGAGAACAAAATTTGGTGAGCCAAGTGGGACTTGTGTACTGATCATTACCACCAAGTATCATCAAGATTGGGTGAAAAAGTATTTGCTGGTATTTCGGAAACTCGTTATTTCTTAGAAGCTTGGCAACCCCTCTCAATGAAAGTGCTTTCCCACAGTGTTTGCCTAGGGCTACTTGAAGAGGAAACAATCCATAGGGACAAAACTGAGAACTCCTTTATTTTGTCAAGTTTCAAAGAACTACTACAAACCATGTTGGATTTAGAGATCCAAATTCATCTATCTATACAGGAGAGAACAGAGGGAAACCTAAATATAAAAACTGCTATTGTAGACGAACGTTTCAACCTAGAAGAACAAAATTTGGTGAGCCAAGTGGGATTTGTGTACTGATCATTACCACCAAGTATCATCAAGATTGGGTGAAAAAATATTTGCTGGTGTTTCGGAAACTTGTAATTTCTTAGAAGCTTGGCAACCACTCTCAATGAAATTGCCTTTCCACAGTTTTTGCCTAGGGCTACTTGAAGAGGAAACAAACCATAGAGACAAAACAGAGAACTCCTTTATTTTATCAAGTTTCAAAGAGCTACTACAATCCATGTTGGATTTAGAGTTCCAAATTCATCTATCTATAGAGGAGAGAACAGAGGGAAACCTAAATATAAAAACTGCTACTGTAGACGAACGCTTCAACCTAGAAGAACAAAATTTTGTGAGCCAAGTGGGATTTGTGTACTGATCATTACCACCAAGTATCATCAAGATTGGGTGAAAAAATATTTGCTGGTATTTCGGAAACTCGTTATTTCTTAGAAGCTTGGCATCCCTCTCAATGAAAGTGCTTTTCCTCAGTCTGTGCCTAGGACTACTTAAAGAGGAAAAAAACCATAGAGACAAAACTGAGAATTCCTTTATTTTGTCAAGTTTCAAAGAGCTACTACAAACCATGTTGGATTTAGAGTTCCAAATTCATCTATCTATATAGGAGAGAACAGAGGGAAACCTAAATATAAAAACTGCTACTGTAGACGAACGCTTCAACCTAGAAGAACAGAATTTGGTGAGCCAAGTGGGATTAGTGTACTGATCATCAGCAAAAAGTATCATCAAGATTGGCTGAAAAAATATTTGCTGGTATTTCGGAAACTCGTAATTTCTTAGAAGCTTGGCAACCCCTCTCAATGAAAGTGCTTTTCCACAGTCTGTGCCTAGGGCTACTTGAAGAGGAAACAAATCATAGAGACAAAACTGAGAACTCATTTATTTGGTCAAGTTTCAAAGAGCTACTAAAAACCATGTTGGATTTAGAGTTCCAAATTCATCTATCTAAATAGGAGAGAACAGAGAGAAACCTAAATATAAAAACTGCTACTGTAGACGAACGCTTCAACCCAGAAGAACAAAATTTGGTGAGCAAAGTGGGATTTGTGTACTGATCTTTACCACCAAGTATCATCAAGATTGGGTGAAAAAATATTTGCTGGTATTTCGGAAATTCGTAATATCTTAGAAGCTTGGCAACCCCTCTCAATGAAAGTGCTTTTCCACAGTCTGTGCCTAGGGCTACTTGAAGAGGAATCAAACCATAGGGACAAAACTGAGAACTCCTTTATTTTGTCATGTTTCAAAGAGCTACTACAAACCATGTTGGATTTAGAGTACAAATTCATCTATCTATATATGAGAGAACAGAGTGAAACCTAAATATAAAAACTGCTACTGTAGACGAACGCTTCAACCTAGAAGAACAAAATTTGGTGAGCCAAGTGGGATTTGTGTACTGATCATTACCACCAATTATCATCAAGATTGGGTGAAAAAATATTTGCTGGTATTTCGGAAATTCATTATTTCTTAGAAGCTTGGCAACACCTCTCAATGAAATTGCTTTTTCACAGTCTGTGCCTAGGGCTACTTGAAAAGGAAACAATCCAAAGAGACAAAACTGAGAACTCCTTTATTTTGTCAAGTTTCAAAGAGCTACTACAATCCATGTTGGATTTAGAGTTCCAAATTCATCTATCTATAGAGGAGAGAACAGAGGGAAAAATAAATATAAAAACTGCTACTGTAGAAGAACGCTTCAACCTAGAAGAACAAAATTTAGTGAGCCAAGAGGGATTTGTGTACTGATCATTACCACCAAGTATCATCAAGATTGGGTGAAAAAATATTTGCTGGTATTTCGAAAACTTGTAATTTTTTAGAAGCTTGGATACCCCTCTCAATGAAAGTGCTTTTCCACAGTCTGTGCCTAGGGCTACATGAAGAGGAAACAAACCATAGAAACAAAATTGAGAACTCCTTTATTTTGTCAAGTTTCAAAGAGCTACTACAAACCATGTTGGATTTAGAGTTCCAAATTCATCTATCTATATATGAGAGAACAGAGTGAAACCTAAATATAAAAAGTGCTACTGTAGACGAACGCTTCAACCTAGAAGAACAAAATTTTGTGAGCCAAGTGGGATTTGTGTACTGATCATTACCACCAAGTATCATCAAGATTGGGTGAAAAAAATATTTGCTGGTATTTCGGAAACTCGTTATTTCTTAGAAGCTTGGCAACCCCTCTCAATGAAAGTGCTTTTCCTCAGTCTGTGCCTAGGGCTTCTTGAAGAGGGAACAAACCATAGAGACAAAACTGAGAACTCCTTTATTTTGTCAAGTTTCAAAGAGCTACTATAAACCATGTTGGATTTAGAGTTCCAAATTCATCAATCTATATAGGAGAGAACAGAGGGAATTCTAAATATAAAAACTGCTATTGTAGACGAACGCTTCAACCTAGAAGAACAAAATTTGGTGAGCCAAGTGGGATTAGTGTACTGATCATTACCACCAAGTATCATCAAGTTTGTTTGAAAAAATATTTGCTGGTATTTCGGAAACTCGTTATTTCTTAGAAGCTTGGCAACCCCTCTCAATGAAAGTACTTTTCCACAGTGTTTGCCTAGGGCTACTTGAAGAGGAAACAATCCATAGGGACAAAACTGAGAACTCCTTTATTTTGTCAAGTTTCAAAGAGCTACTACAAACCATGATGGATTTAGAGTTCCAAATTCATCTATCTATACAGGAGAGAACAGAAGGAAACCTAAATATAAAAACTACTATTGTAGACGAACGTTTCAACCTAGAAGAACAAAATTTGGTGAGCCAATTGGGATTTGTGTACTGATCATTACCACCAAGTATCATCAAGATTGGGTGAAAAAATATTTGCTGGTGTTTCGGAAACTTGTAATTTCTTAGAAGCTTGGCAACCACTCTCAATGAAAGTGCTTTTCCACAGTCTGTGCCTAAGGCTACTTGAAGAGGAAACAAACCATAGAGACAAAACTGAGAACTCCTTTATTTTGTCAAGTTTCAAAGAGCTACTACTATCCATGTTGGATTTAGAGTTCCAAATTCATCTATCTATATAGGAGAGAACACAGAGAAACCTAAATATAAAAATTACTACTGTAAACGAACGCTTCAACCTAGAAGAACAAAATTTGGTGAGCCAAGTGGGATTTGTGTACTGATCATTACCACCTAGTATCATCAAGATTGGGTGAAAAAATATTTGCTGGTGTTTCGGAAACTTGTAATTTCTTAGAAATTGGCAACCACGCTACGTGAAAGTGCTTTTCCCACAGTCTGTGCATAGGGCTACTTGAAGAGGAAACAAACCATAGAGACAAAATTGAGAAAACCTTTATTTTGTCAAGTTCCAAAGAGCTACTACAAACCATGTTGGATTTAGTGTTCCAAATTCATCTATCTATATATGAGAGAACAGAGTGAAACCTAAATATAAAAACTGCTACTGTAGACGAACGCTTCAACCTAGAAGAACAAAATTTGGTGAGCCAAGTGGGATTTGTGTGCTGATCATTACCACCAAATATCATCAAGATTGGGTGAAAAAATATTTGCTGGTATTTCGGAAACTCGTTATTTCTTAGAAGCTTAGCAACCCCTCTAAATGAAAGTGCTTTTCCACATTCTGTGCCTAGGGCTACTTGAAGAGGAAACAAACCATAGAGAGAAAACTGAGAACTCCTTTATTTTGTCAAGTTTCAAAGAGCTACTATAAACCCTGTTGGATTTAGAGTTCCTAATTCATCTATCTATATATGAGAGAACAGAGTGAAACGTAAATATAAAAACTGCTACTGTAGACGAACGCTTCAACCTAGAAGAACAAAATTTGGTGAGCCAAGTGGGATCTGTGTATTGATCATTACCACCAAGTATCATCAAGATTGGTTGAAAAAATTTTTGCTGGTATTTCGGAAACTCGTTATTTCTTAGAAGCTTGGCAACCCCTCTCAATGAAAGTGCTTTCCACAGTCTGTGCCTAGGGCTACTTGAAGAGGAAACAAACCATAGAGACAAAACTGAGAACTCCTTTATTTTTTCAAGTTTCAAAGAGCTACTACAAACCATGTTGGATTTAGAGTTCCAAATTCATATATCTATATAGGATAGAACAGAGGGAAACCTAAATATAAAAACTGCTTCTGTAGACGAACACTTCAACCTAGGAGAACAAAATTTGGTGAGCCAAGTGGGACTTGTGTACTGATCATTACCACCAAGTATCATCAAGATTGGGTGAAAAAGTATTTGCTGGTATTTCGGAAACTCGTTATTTCTTAGAAGCTTGGCAACCCCTCTCAATGAAAGTGCTTTCCCACAGTGTTTGCCTAGGGCTACTTGAAGAGGAAACAATCCATAGGGACAAAACTGAGAACTCCTTTATTTTGTCAAGTTTCAAAGAACTACTACAAACCATGTTGGATTTAGAGATCCAAATTCATCTATCTATACAGGAGAGAACAGAGGGAAACCTAAATATAAAAACTGCTATTGTAGACGAACGTTTCAACCTAGAAGAACAAAATTTGGTGAGCCAAGTGGGATTTGTGTACTGATCATTACCACCAAGTATCATCAAGATTGGGTGAAAAAATATTTGCTGGTGTTTCGGAAACTTGTAATTTCTTAGAAGCTTGGCAACCACTCTCAATGAAATTGCCTTTCCACAGTTTTTGCCTAGGGCTACTTGAAGAGGAAACAAACCATAGAGACAAAACAGAGAACTCCTTTATTTTATCAAGTTTCAAAGAGCTACTACAATCCATGTTGGATTTAGAGTTCCAAATTCATCTATCTATAGAGGAGAGAACAGAGGGAAACCTAAATATAAAAACTGCTACTGTAGACGAACGCTTCAACCTAGAAGAACAAAATTTTGTGAGCCAAGTGGGATTTGTGTACTGATCATTACCACCAAGTATCATCAAGATTGGGTGAAAAAAATTTGCTGGTATTTCGGAAACTCGTTATTTCTTAGAAGCTTGGCATCCCTCTCAATGAAAGTGCTTTTCCTCAGTCTGTGCCTAGGACTACTTAAAGAGGAAAAAAACCATAGAGACAAAACTGAGAATTCCTTTATTTTGTCAAGTTTCAAAGAGCTACTACAAACCATGTTGGATTTAGAGTTCCAAATTCATCTATCTATATAGGAGAGAACAGAGGGAAACCTAATATAAAAACTGCTACTGTAGACGAACGCTTCAACCTAGAAGAACAGAATTTGGTGAGCCAAGTGGGATTAGTGTACTGATCATCAGCAAAAAGTATCATCAAGATTGGCTGAAAAAATATTTGCTGGTATTTCGGAAACTCGTAATTTCTTAGAAGCTTGGCAACCCCTCTCAATGAAAGTGCTTTTCCACAGTCTGTGCCTAGGGCTACTTGAAGAGGAAACAAATCATAGAGACAAAACTGAGAACTCATTTATTTGGTCAAGTTTCAAAGAGCTACTAAAAACCATGTTGGATTTAGAGTTCCAAATTCATCTATCTAAATAGGAGAGAACAGAGAGAAACCTAAATATAAAAACTGCTACTGTAGACGAACGCTTCAACCTAGAAGAACAAAATTTGGTGAGCAAAGTGGGATTTGTGTACTGATCTTTACCACCAAGTATCATCAAGATTGGGTGAAAAAATATTTGCTGGTATTTCGGAAATTCGTAATATCTTAGAAGCTTGGCAACCCCTCTCAATGAAAGTGCTTTTCCACAGTCTGTGCCTAGGCTACTTGAAGAGGAATCAAACCATAGGGACAAAACTGAGAACTCCTTTATTTTGTCATGTTTCAAAGAGCTACTACAAACCATGTTGGATTTAGAGTACAAATTCATCTATCTATATATGAGAGAACAGAGTGAAACCTAAATATAAAAACTGCTACTGTAGACGAACGCTTCAACCTAGAAGAACAAAATTTGGTGAGCCAAGTGGGATTTGTGTACTGATCATTACCACCAATTATCATCAAGATTGGGTGAAAAAATATTTGCTGGTATTTCGGAAATTCATTATTTCTTAGAAGCTTGGCAACACCTCTCAATGAAATTGCTTTTTCACAGTCTGTGCCTAGGGCTACTTGAAAAGGAAACAATCCAAAGAGACAAAACTGAGAACTCCTTTATTTTGTCAAGTTTCAAAGAGCTACTACAATCCATGTTGGATTTAGAGTTCCAAATTCATCTATCTATAGAGGAGAGAACAGAGGGAAAAATAAATATAAAAACTGCTACTGTAGAAGAACGCTTCAACCTAGAAGAACAAAATTTAGTGAGCCAAGAGGGATTTGTGTACTGATCATTACCACCAAGTATCATCAAGATTGGGTGAAAAAATATTTGCTGGTATTTCGAAAACTTGTAATTTTTTAGAAGCTTGGATACCCCTCTCAATGAAAGTGCTTTTCCACAGTCTGTGCCTAGGGCTACATGAAGAGGAAACAAACCATAGAAACAAAATTGAGAACTCCTTTATTTTGTCAAGTTTCAAAGAGCTACTACAAACCATGTTGGATTTAGAGTTCCAAATTCATCTATCTATATATGAGAGAACAGAGTGAAACCTAAATATAAAAAGTGCTACTGTAGACGAACGCTTCAACCTAGAAGAACAAAATTTTGTGAGCCAAGTGGGATTTGTGTACTGATCATTACCACCAAGTATCATCAAGATTGGGTGAAAAAAATATTTGCTGGTATTTCGGAAACTCGTTATTTCTTAGAAGCTTGGCAACCCCTCTCAATGAAAGTGCTTTTCCTCAGTCTGTGCCTAGGGCTTCTTGAAGAGGGAACAAACCATAGAGACAAAACTGAGAACTCCTTTATTTTGTCAAGTTTCAAAGAGCTACTATAAACCATGTTGGATTTAGAGTTCCAAATTCATCAATCTATATAGGAGAGAACAGAGGGAATTCTAAATATAAAAACTGCTATTGTAGACGAACGCTTCAACCTAGAAGAACAAAATTTGGTGAGCCAAGTGGGATTAGTGTACTGATCATTACCACCAAGTATCATCAAGTTTGTTTGAAAAAATATTTGCTGGTATTTCGGAAACTCGTTATTTCTTAGAAGCTTGGCAACCCCTCTCAATGAAAGTACTTTTCCACAGTGTTTGCCTAGGCTACTTGAAGAGGAAACAATCCATAGGGACAAAACTGAGAACTCCTTTATTTTGTCAAGTTTCAAAGAGCTACTACAAACCATGATGGATTTAGAGTTCCAAATTCATCTATCTATACAGGAGAGAACAGAAGGAAACCTAAATATAAAAACTACTATTGTAGACGAACGTTTCAACCTAGAAGAACAAAATTTGGTGAGCCAATTGGGATTTGTGTACTGATCATTACCACCAAGTATCATCAAGATTGGGTGAAAAAATATTTGTGGGTTCGAACTTGCTAAGAAATTTCTTAGAAGCTTGGCAACCACTCTCAATGAAAGTGCTTTTCCACAGTCTGTGCCTAAGGCTACTTGAAGAGGAAACAAACCATAGAGACAAAACTGAGAACTCCTTTATTTTGTCAAGTTTCAAAGAGCTACTACTATCCATGTTGGATTTAGAGTTCCAAATTCATCTATCTATATAGGAGAGAACACAGAGAAACCTAAATATAAAAATTACTACTGTAAACGAACGCTTCAACCTAGAAGAACAAAATTTGGTGAGCCAAGTGGGATTTGTGTACTGATCATTACCACCTAGTATCATCAAGATTGGGTGAAAAAATATTTGCTGGTGTTTCGGAAACTTGTAATTTCTTAGAAATTGGCAACCACGCTACGTGAAAGTGCTTTTCCACAGTCTGTGCATAGGGCTACTTGAAGAGGAAACAAACCATAGAGACAAAATTGAGAAAACCTTTATTTTGTCAAGTTCCAAAGAGCTACTACAAACCATGTTGGATTTAGTGTTCCAAATTCATCTATCTATATATGAGAGAACAGAGTGAAACCTAAATATAAAAACTGCTACTGTAGACGAACGCTTCAACCTAGAAGAACAAAATTTGGTGAGCCAAGTGGGATTTGTGTGCTGATCATTACCACCAAATATCATCAAGATTGGGTGAAAAAATATTTGCTGGTATTTCGGAAACTCGTTATTTCTTAGAAGCTTAGCAACCCCTCTAAATGAAAGTGCTTTTCCACATTCTGTGCCTAGGGCTACTTGAAGAGGAAACAAACCATAGAGAGAAAACTGAGAACTCCTTTATTTTGTCAAGTTTCAAAGAGCTACTATAAACCCTGTTGGATTTAGAGTTCCTAATTCATCTATCTATATATGAGAGAACAGAGTGAAACCTAAATATAAAAACTGCTACTGTAGACGAACGCTTCAACCTAGAAGAACAAAATTTGGTGAGCCAAGTGGGATCTGTGTACTGATCATTACCACCAAGTATCATCAAGATTGGTTGAAAAAATTTTTGCTGGTATTTCGGAAACTCGTTATTTCTTAGAAGCTTGGCAACCCCTCTCAATGAAAGTGCTTTTCCACAGTCTGTGCCTAGGGCTACTTGAAGAGGAAACAAACCATAGAGACAAAACTGAGAACTCCTTTATTTTTTCAAGTTTCAAAGAGCTACTACAAACCATGTTGGATTTAGAGTTCCAAATTCATATATCTATATAGGACAGAACAGAGGGAAACCTAAATATAAAAACTGCTTCTGTAGACGAACACTTCAACCTAGAAGAACAAAATTTGGTGAGCCAAGTGGGACTTGTGTACTGATCATTACCACCAAGTATCATCAAGATTGGGTGAAAAAGTATTTGCTGGTATTTCGGAAACTCGTTATTTCTTAGAAGCTTGGCAACCCCTCTCAATGAAAGTGCTTTTCCACAGTGTTTGCCTAGGGCTACTTGAAGAGGAAACAATCCATAGGGACAAAACTGAGAACTCCTTTATTTTGTCAAGTTTCAAAGAGCTACTACAAACCATGTTGGATTTAGAGTTCCAAATTCATCTATCTATACAGGAGAGAACAGAGGGAAACCTAAATATAAAAACTGCTATTGTAGACGAACGTTTCAACCTAGAAAAACAAAATTTGGTGAGCCAAGTGGGATTTGTGTACTGATCATTACCACCAAGTATCATCAAGATTGGGTGAAAAAATATTTGCTGGTGTTTCGGAAACTTGTAATTTCTTAGAAGCTTGGCAACCACTCTCAATGAAATTGCCTTTCCACAGTTTTTGCCTAGGGCTACTTGAAGAGGAAACAAACCATAGAGACAAAACTGAGAACTCCTTTATTTTATCAAGTTTCAAAGAGCTACTACAATCCATGTTGGATTTAGAGTTCCAAATTCATCTATCTATATATGAGAGAACAGAGTGAAACCTAAATATAAAAAGTGCTACTGTAGACGAACGCTTCAACCTAGAAGAACAAAATTTTGTGAGCCAAGTGGGATTTGTGTACTGATCATTACCACCAAGTATCATCAAGATTGGGTGAAAAAAATATTTGCTGGTATTTCGGAAACTCGTTATTTCTTAGAAGCTTGGCAACCCCTCTCAATGAAAGTGCTTTTCCTCAGTCTGTGCCTAGGGCTTCTTGAAGAGGGAACAAACCATAGAGACAAAACTGAGAACTCCTTTATTTTGTCAAGTTTCAAAGAGCTACTATAAACCATGTTGGATTTAGAGTTCCAAATTCATCAATCTATATAGGAGAGAACAGAGGGAATTCTAAATATAAAAACTGCTATTGTAGACGAACGCTTCAACCTAGAAGAACAAAATTTGGTGAGCCAAGTGGGATTAGTGTACTGATCATTACCACCAAGTATCATCAAGTTTGTTTGAAAAAATATTTGCTGGTATTTCGGAAACTCGTTATTTCTTAGAAGCTTGGCAACCCCTCTCAATGAAAGTACTTTTCCACAGTGTTTGCCTAGGGCTACTTGAAGAGGAAACAATCCATAGGGACAAAACTGAGAACTCCTTTATTTTGTCAAGTTTCAAAGAGCTACTACAAACCATGATGGATTTAGAGTTCCAAATTCATCTATCTATACAGGAGAGAACAGAAGGAAACCTAAATATAAAAACTACTATTGTAGACGAACGTTTCAACCTAGAAGAACAAAATTTGGTGAGCCAATTGGGATTTGTGTACTGATCATTACCACCAAGTATCATCAAGATTGGGTGAAAAAATATTTGCTGGTGTTTCGGAAACTTGTAATTTCTTAGAAGCTTGGCAACCACTCTCAATGAAAGTGCTTTTCCACAGTCTGTGCCTAAGGCTACTTGAAGAGGAAACAAACCATAGAGACAAAACTGAGAACTCCTTTATTTTGTCAAGTTTCAAAGAGCTACTACTATCCATGTTGGATTTAGAGTTCCAAATTCATCTATCTATATAGGAGAGAACACAGAGAAACCTAAATATAAAAATTACTACTGTAAACGAACGCTTCAACCTAGAAGAACAAAATTTGGTGAGCCAAGTGGGATTTGTGTACTGATCATTACCACCTAGTATCATCAAGATTGGGTGAAAAAATATTTGCTGGTGTTTCGGAAACTTGTAATTTCTTAGAAATTGGCAACCACGCTACGTGAAAGTGCTTTTCCACAGTCTGTGCATAGGGCTACTTGAAGAGGAAACAAACCATAGAGACAAAATTGAGAAAACCTTTATTTTGTCAAGTTCCAAAGAGCTACTACAAACCATGTTGGATTTAGTGTTCCAAATTCATCTATCTATATATGAGAGAACAGAGTGAAACCTAAATATAAAAACTGCTACTGTAGACGAACGCTTCAACCTAGAAGAACAAAATTTGGTGAGCCAAGTGGGATTTGTGTGCTGATCATTACCACCAAATATCATCAAGATTGGGTGAAAAAATATTTGCTGGTATTTCGGAAACTCGTTATTTCTTAGAAGCTTAGCAACCCCTCTAAATGAAAGTGCTTTTCCACATTCTGTGCCTAGGGCTACTTGAAGAGGAAACAAACCATAGAGAGAAAACTGAGAACTCCTTTATTTTGTCAAGTTTCAAAGAGCTACTATAAACCCTGTTGGATTTAGAGTTCCTAATTCATCTATCTATATATGAGAGAACAGAGTGAAACCTAAATATAAAAACTGCTACTGTAGACGAACGCTTCAACCTAGAAGAACAAAATTTGGTGAGCCAAGTGGGATCTGTGTACTGATCATTACCACCAAGTATCATCAAGATTGGTTGAAAAAATTTTTGCTGGTATTTCGGAAACTCGTTATTTCTTAGAAGCTTGGCAACCCCTCTCAATGAAAGTGCTTTTCCACAGTCTGTGCCTAGGGCTACTTGAAGAGGAAACAAACCATAGAGACAAAACTGAGAACTCCTTTATTTTTTCAAGTTTCAAAGAGCTACTACAAACCATGTTGGATTTAGAGTTCCAAATTCATATATCTATATAGGACAGAACAGAGGGAAACCTAAATATAAAAACTGCTTCTGTAGACGAACACTTCAACCTAGAAGAACAAAATTTGGTGAGCCAAGTGGGACTTGTGTACTGATCATTACCACCAAGTATCATCAAGATTGGGTGAAAAAGTATTTGCTGGTATTTCGGAAACTCGTTATTTCTTAGAAGCTTGGCAACCCCTCTCAATGAAAGTGCTTTTCCACAGTGTTTGCCTAGGGCTACTTGAAGAGGAAACAATCCATAGGGACAAAACTGAGAACTCCTTTATTTTGTCAAGTTTCAAAGAGCTACTACAAACCATGTTGGATTTAGAGTTCCAAATTCATCTATCTATACAGGAGAGAACAGAGGGAAACCTAAATATAAAAACTGCTATTGTAGACGAACGTTTCAACCTAGAAAAACAAAATTTGGTGAGCCAAGTGGGATTTGTGTACTGATCATTACCACCAAGTATCATCAAGATTGGGTGAAAAAATATTTGCTGGTGTTTCGGAAACTTGTAATTTCTTAGAAGCTTGGCAACCACTCTCAATGAAATTGCCTTTCCACAGTTTTTGCCTAGGGCTACTTGAAGAGGAAACAAACCATAGAGACAAAACTGAGAACTCCTTTATTTTATCAAGTTTCAAAGAGCTACTACAATCCATGTTGGATTTAGAGTTCCAAATTCATCTATCTATAGAGGAGAGAACAGAGGGAAACCTAAATATAAAAACTGCTACTGTAGACGAACGCTTCAACCTAGAAGAACAAAATTTTGTGAGCCAAGTGGGATTTGTGTACTGATCATTACCACCAAGTATCATCAAGATTGGGTGAAAAAATATTTGCTGGTATTTCGGAAACTCGTTATTTCTTAGAAGCTTGGCATCCCTCTCAATGAAAGTGCTTTTCCTCAGTCTGTGCCTAGGACTACTTAAAGAGGAAACAAACCATAGAGACAAAACTGAGAATTCCTTTATTTTGTCAAGTTTCAAAGAGCTACTACAAACCATGTTGGATTTAGAGTTCCAAATTCATCTATCTATATAGGAGAGAACAGAGGGAAACCTAAATATAAAAACTGCTACTGTAGACGAACGCTTCAACCTAGAAGAACAGAATTTGGTGAGCCAAGTGGGATTTGTGTACTGATCATCAGCAACAAGTATCATCAAGATTGGCTGAAAAAATATTTGCTGGTATTTCGGAAACTCGTAATTTCTTAGAAGCTTGGCAACCCCTCTCAATGAAAGTGCTTTTCCACAGTCTGTGCCTAGGGCTACTTGAAGAGGAATCAAACCATAGGGACAAAACTGAGAACTCCTTTATTTTGTCATGTTTCAAAGAGCTACTACAAACCATGTTGGATTTAGAGTACAAATTCATCTATCTATA
This sequence comes from Callospermophilus lateralis, assembly GCF_048772815.1. Taxonomy (NCBI): domain Eukaryota; kingdom Metazoa; phylum Chordata; class Mammalia; order Rodentia; family Sciuridae; genus Callospermophilus; species Callospermophilus lateralis. The sequence goes on from NW_027517415.1 coordinate 37,163, forward strand.
TATGAGAGAACAGAGTGAAACCTAAATATAAAAACTGCTACTGTAGACGAACGCTTCAACCTAGAAGAACAAAATTTGGTGAGCCAAGTGGGATTTGTGTACTGGTCATTACCACCAATTATCATCAAGATTGGGTGAAAAAATATTTGCTGGTATTTCGGAAATTCATTATTTCTTAGAAGCTTGGCAACACCTCTCAATGAAATTGCATTTTCACAGTCTGTGCCTAGGGCTACTTGAAAAGGAAACAATCCAAAGAGACAAAACTGAGAACTCCTTTATTTTGTCAAGTTTCAAAGAGCTACTACAATCCATGTTGGATTTAGAGTTCCAAATTCATCTATCTATAGAGGAGAGAACAGAGGGAAACCTAAATATAAAAACTGCTACTGTAGAAGAACGCTTCAACCTAGAAGAACAAAATTTAGTGAGCCAAGAGGGATTTGTGTACTGATCATTACCACCAAGTATCATCAAGATTGGGTGAAAAAATATTTGCTGGTATTTCGAAAACTTGTAATTTCTAAGAAGCTTGGATACCCCTCTCAATGAAAGTGCTTTTCCACAGTCTGTGCCTAGGGCTACATGAAGAGGAAATAAACCATAGAAACAAAATTGAGAACTCCTTTATTTTGTCAAGTTTCAAAGAGCTACTACAAACCATGTTGGATTTAGAGTTCCAAATTCATCTATCTATATATGAGAGAACAGAGTGAAACCTAAATATAAAAAGTGCTACTGTAGACAAACGCTTCAACCTAGAAGAACAAAATTTTGTGAGCCAAGTGGGATTTGTGTACTGATCATTACCACCAAGTATCATCAAGATTGGGTGAAAAAAATATTTGCTGGTATTTCGGAAACTCGTTATTTCTTAGAAGCTTGGCAACCCCTCTCAATGAAAGTGCTTTTCCACAGTCTGTGCCTAGGGCTTCTTGAAGAGGGAACAAACCATAGAGACAAAACTGAGAACTCCTTTATTTTGTCAAGTTTCAAAGAGCTACTATAAACCATGTTGGATTTAGAGTTCCAAATTCATCAATCTATATAGGAGAGAACAGAGGGAATTCTAAATATAAAAACTGCTATTGTAGACGAACGCTTCAACCTAGAAGAACAAAATTTGGTGAGCCTAGTGGGATTAGTGTACTGATCATTACCACCAAGTATCATCAAGTTTGTTTGAAAAAATATTTGCTGGTATTTCGGAAACTCGTTATTTCTTAGAAGCTTGGCAACCCCTCTCAATGAAAGTACTTTTCCACAGTGTTTGCCTAGGGCTACTTGAAGAGGAAACAATCCATAGGGACAAAACTGAGAACTCCTTTATTTTGTCAAGTTTCAAAGAGCTACTACAAACCATGATGGATTTAGAGTTCCAAATTCATCTATCTATACAGGAGAGAACAGAAGGAAACCTAAATATAAAAACTACTATTGTAGACGAACGTTTCAACCTAGAAGAACAAAATTTGGTGAGCCAATTGGGATTTGTGTACTGATCATTACCACCAAGTATCATCAAGATTGGGTGAAAAAATATTTGCTGGTGTTTCGGAAACTTGTAATTTCTTAGAAGCTTGGCAACCACTCTCAATGAAAGTGCTTTTCCACAGTCTGTGCCTAAGGCTACTTGAAGAGGAAACAAACCATAGAGACAAAACTGAGAACTCCTTTATTTTGTCAAGTTTCAAAGAGCTACTACTATCCATGTTGGATTTAGAGTTCCAAATTCATCTATCTATATAGGAGAGAACACAGAGAAACCTAAATATAAAAATTACTACTGTAAACGAACGCTTCAACCTAGAAGAACAAAATTTGGTGAGCCAAGTGGGATTTGTGTACTGATCATTACCACCTAGTATCATCAAGATTGGGTGAAAAAATATTTGCTGGTGTTTCGGAAACTTGTAATTTCTTAGAAATTGGCAACCACGCTACGTGAAAGTGCTTTTCCACAGTCTGTGCATAGGGCTACTTGAAGAGGAAACAAACCATAGAGACAAAATTGAGAAAACCTTTATTTTGTCAAGTTCCAAAGAGCTACTACAAACCATGTTGGATTTAGTGTTCCAAATTCATCTATCTATATATGAGAGAACAGAGTGAAACCTAAATATAAAAACTGCTACTGTAGACGAACGCTTCAACCTAGAAGAACAAAATTTGGTGAGCCAAGTGGGATTTGTGTACTGATCATTACCACCAAATATCATCAAGATTGGGTGAAAAAATATTTGCTGGTATTTCGGAAACTCGTTATTTCTTAGAAGCTTAGCAACCCCTCTAAATGAAAGCGCTTTTCCACATTCTGTGCCTAGGGCTACTTGAAGAGGAAACAAACCATAGAGAGAAAACTGAGAACTCCTTTATTTTGTCAAGTTTCAAAGAGCTACTATAAACCCTGTTGGATTTAGAGTTCCTAATTCATCTATCTATATATGAGAGAACAGAGTGAAACCTAAATATAAAAACTGCTACTGTAGACGAACGCTTCAACCTAGAAGAACAAAATTTGGTGAGCCAAGTGGGATCTGTGTACTGATCATTACCACCAAGTATCATCAAGATTGGTTGAAAAAATTTTTGCTGGTATTTCGGAAACTCGTTATTTCTTAGAAGCTTGGCAACCCCTCTCAATGAAAGTGCTTTTCCACAGTCTGTGCCTAGGGCTACTTGAAGAGGAAACAAACCATAGAGACAAAACTGAGAACTCCTTTATTTTTTCAAGTTTCAAAGAGCTACTACAAACCATGTTGGATTTAGAGTTCCAAATTCATATATCTATATAGGACAGAACAGAGGGAAACCTAAATATAAAAACTGCTTCTGTAGACGAACACTTCAACCTAGAAGAACAAAATTTGGTGAGCCAAGTGGGACTTGTGTACTGATCATTACCACCAAGTATCATCAAGATTGGGTGAAAAAGTATTTGCTGGTATTTCGGAAACTCGTTATTTCTTAGAAGCTTGGCAACCCCTCTCAATGAAAGTGCTTTTCCACAGTGTTTGCCTAGGGCTACTTGAAGAGGAAACAATCCATAGGGACAAAACTGAGAACTCCTTTATTTTGTCAAGTTTCAAAGAGCTACTACAAACCATGTTGGATTTAGAGTTCCAAATTCATCTATCTATACAGGAGAGAACAGAGGGAAACCTAAATATAAAAACTGCTATTGTAGACGAACGTTTCAACCTAGAAGAACAAAATTTGGTGAGCCAAGTGGGATTTGTGTACTGATCATTACCACCAAGTATCATCAAGATTGGGTGAAAAAATATTTGCTGGTGTTTCGGAAACTTGTAATTTCTTAGAAGCTTGGCAACCACTCTCAATGAAATTGCCTTTCCACAGTTTTTGCCTAGGGCTACTTGAAGAGGAAACAAACCATAGAGACAAAACTGAGAACTCCTTTATTTTATCAAGTTTCAAAGAGCTACTACAATCCATGTTGGATTTAGAGTTCCAAATTCATCTATCTATAGAGGAGAGAACAGAGGGAAACCTAAATATAAAAACTGCTACTGTAGACGAACGCTTCAACCTAGAAGAACAAAATTTTGTGAGCCAAGTGGGATTTGTGTACTGATCATTACCACCAAGTATCATCAAGATTGGGTGAAAAAATATTTGCTGGTATTTCGGAAACTCGTTATTTCTTAGAAGCTTGGCATCCCTCTCAATGAAAGTGCTTTTCCTCAGTCTGTGCCTAGGACTACTTAAAGAGGAAACAAACCATAGAGACAAAACTGAGAATTCCTTTATTTTGTCAAGTTTCAAAGAGCTACTACAAACCATGTTGGATTTAGAGTTCCAAATTCATCTATCTATATAGGAGAGAACAGAGGGAAACCTAAATATAAAAACTGCTACTGTAGACGAACGCTTCAACCTAGAAGAACAGAATTTGGTGAGCCAAGTGGGATTTGTGTACTGATCATCAGCAACAAGTATCATCAAGATTGGGTGAAAAAATATTTGCTGGTATTTCGGAAACTCGTAATTTCTTAGAAGCTTGGCAACCCCTCTCAATGAAAGTGCTTTTCCACAGTCTGTGCCTAGGGCTACTTGAAGAGGAATCAAACCATAGGGACAAAACTGAGAACTCCTTTATTTTGTCATGTTTCAAAGAGCTACTACAAACCATGTTGGATTTAGAGTACAAATTCATCTATCTATATATGAGAGAACAGAGTGAAACCTAAATATAAAAACTGCTACTGTAGACGAACGCTTCAACCTAGAAGAACAAAATTTGGTGAGCCAAGTGGGATTTGTGTACTGATCATTACCACCAATTATCATCAAGATTGGGTGAAAAAATATTTGCTGGTATTTCGGAAATTCATTATTTCTTAGAAGCTTGGCAACACCTCTCAATGAAATTGCTTTTTCACAGTCTGTGCCTAGGGCTACTTGAAAAGGAAACAATCCAAAGAGACAAAACTGAGAACTCCTTTATTTTGTCAAGTTTCAAAGAGCTACTACAATCCATGTTGGATTTAGAGTTCCAAATTCATCTATCTATAGAGGAGAGAACAGAGGGAAACCTAAATATAAAAACTGCTACTGTAGAAGAACGCTTCAACCTAGAAGAACAAAATTTAGTGAGCCAAGAGGGATTTGTGTACTGATCATTACCACCAAGTATCATCAAGATTGGGTGAAAAAAATATTTGCTGGTATTTCGAAAACTTGTAATTTCTAAGAAGCTTGGATACCCTCTCAATGAAAGTGCTTTTCCACAGTCTGTGCCTAGGGCTACATGAAGAGGAAATAAACCATAGAAACAAAATTGAGAACTCCTTTATTTTGTCAAGTTTCAAAGAGCTACTACAAACCATGTTGGATTTAGAGTTCCAAATTCATCTATCTATATATGAGAGAACAGAGTGAAACCTAAATATAAAAAGTGCTACTGTAGACGAACGCTTCAACCTAGAGAACAAAATTTTGTGAGCCAAGTGGGATTTGTGTACTGATCATTACCACCAAGTATCATCAAGATTGGGTGAAAAAATATTTGCTGGTATTTCGGAAACTCGTTATTTCTTAGAAGCTTGGCATCCCTCTCAATGAAAGTGCTTTTCCTCAGTCTGTGCCTAGGACTACTTAAAGAGGAAACAAACCATAGAGACAAAACTGAGAATTCCTTTATTTTGTCAAGTTTCAAAGAGCTACTACAAACCATGTTGGATTTAGAGTTCCAAATTCATCTATCTATATAGGAGAGAACAGAGGGAAACCTAAATATAAAAACTGCTACTGTAGACGAACGCTTCAACCTAGAAGAACAGAATTTGGTGAGCCAAGTGGGATTTGTGTACTGATCATCAGCAACAAGTATCATCAAGATTGGCTGAAAAAATATTTGCTGGTATTTCGGAAACTCGTAATTTCTTAGAAGCTTGGCAACCCCTCTCAATGAAAGTGCTTTTCCACAGTCTGTGCCTAGGGCTACTTGAAGAGGAATCAAACCATAGGGACAAAACTGAGAACTCCTTTATTTTGTCATGTTTCAAAGAGCTACTACAAACCATGTTGGATTTAGAGTACAAATTCATCTATCTATATATGAGAGAACAGAGTGAAACCTAAATATAAAAACTGCTACTGTAGACGAACGCTTCAACCTAGAAGAACAAAATTTGGTGAGCCAAGTGGGATTTGTGTACTGATCATTACCACCAATTATCATCAAGATTGGGTGAAAAAATATTTGCTGGTATTTCGGAAATTCATTATTTCTTAGAAGCTTGGCAACACCTCTCAATGAAATTGCTTTTCACAGTCTGTGCCTAGGGCTACTTGAAAAGGAAACAATCCAAAGAGACAAAACTGAGAACTCCTTTATTTTGTCAAGTTTCAAAGAGCTACTACAATCCATGTTGGATTTAGAGTTCCAAATTCATCTATCTATAGAGGAGAGAACAGAGGGAAACCTAAATATAAAAACTGCTACTGTAGAAGAACGCTTCAACCTAGAAGAACAAAATTTAGTGAGCCAAGAGGGATTTGTGTACTGATCATTACCACCAAGTATCATCAAGATTGGGTGAAAAAATATTTGCTGGTATTTCGAAAACTTGTAATTTCTAAGAAGCTTGGATACCCCTCTCAATGAAAGTGCTTTTCCACAGTCTGTGCCTAGGGCTACATGAAGAGGAAATAAACCATAGAAACAAAATTGAGAACTCCTTTATTTTGTCAAGTTTCAAAGAGCTACTACAAACCATGTTGGATTTAGAGTTCCAAATTCATCTATCTATATATGAGAGAACAGAGTGAAACCTAAATATAAAAAGTGCTACTGTAGACGAACGCTTCAACCTAGAAGAACAAAATTTTGTGAGCCAAGTGGGATTTGTGTACTGATCATTACCACCAAGTATCATCAAGATTGGGTGAAAAAAATATTTGCTGGTATTTCGGAAACTCGTTATTTCTTAGAAGCTTGACAACCCCTCTCAATGAAAGTGCTTTTCCACAGTCTGTGCCTAGGGCTACTTGAAGAGGGAACAAACCATAGAGACAAAACTGAGAACTCCTTTATTTTGTCAAGTTTCAAAGAGCTACTATAAACCATGTTGGATTTAGAGTTCCAAATTCATCAATCTATATAGGAGAGAACAGAGGGAATTGTAAATATAAAAACTGCTATTGTAGACGAACGCTTCAACCTAGAAGAACAAAATTTGGTGAGCCTAGTGGGATTAGTGTACTGATCATTACCACCAAGTATCATCAAGTTTGTTTGAAAAAATATTTGCTGGTATTTCGGAAAATCGTTATTTCTTAGAAGCTGGCAACCCTTCTCAATG
>NW_027517416.1:0-43987 GCF_048772815.1 Callospermophilus lateralis
GCTATTTCAAGAGGAAACACACCACAAAGACAGAACTTAGAACTACTTTATTTTGTCAAGTTTCAAGGAGCTAGCACAAACCGTGTTTGATTTAGACTTAAAAAACACATCTATCTGTATAGGAGGAAATAGAGTGAAACCTAAAAATTCAAACTGTTACTGGTAACGAACGCTTCATCCTAGAAGATGGAAAATTGGGGCAGCTAAGTGGACTTAGTGAACTGATCATTACCAACAGAGAAAATCAAGGTCGGATGAAAAAAAAATTGCCGAGTATTCAGAAACCAGTAGTATTTTGGAAGCTTGGAACACCTTTCCAATAAAGGTTTTTTACGCAGTCTTTGCTTGTGGCTATTTCAAGAGGAAACAAACCACAAAGACAGAACTTAGAACTACTTTATTTTTGTCAAGGTTCAAGGAGCGAGCACAAACCTTGTTTGATTTAGACTTAAAAAACACATCTATCTTTATTGGAGGAAATAGAGTGAAACCTAAAACCTCAATCCTTTACTGGTAACGAACGCTTCATCCTAGAAGAGTGAATATTGGGCAGCTAAGTGGACTAAGTAAACTGATCATTACCACAGAGATCATCAAGGTCGGATGAAAAAAAATTTGCCGAGTATTCAGAAACCAGTAGTTTTTTGGAAGCTTGGCACACCTTTCCAATGAAGGTGTTTTACGCAGTCTTTGCTTGTGGCTATTTCAAGACTAAACAAACCACAAAGACAGAACTTAGAACTACTTTATTTTGTCAAGTTTCAAGGAGCTAGCACAAACCGTGTTTGATTTAGACTTAAAAAACACATCTATCTGTATAGGAGGAAATAGAGTGAAACCTAAAAGTTCAAACTGTGACTGGTAACGAACGCTTCATCCTAGAAGATTGAAAATTGGGCAGCTAAGTGGACTTAGTGAACTGATCATTACCACAGAGATCATCAAGGTCGGATGAAAAAAAATTTGCCGAGTATTCAGAAAACCAGTAGTATTTTGGAAGCTTGGAACACCTTTCCAATGAATGTGTTTTACGCAGTCTTTGCTTGTGGCTATTTCAAGAGGAAACAAACCACAAAGACAGAACTTAGAACAACTTTATTTTGTCAAGTTTCAAGGAGCTAGAACAAACCTTGATTGATTTAGACTTAAAAACACATCTATCTGTATAGGAGGAAATAGAGTGAAACCTAAAAATTCAAACTGTTACTGGTAACGAACGCTTCATCCTAGAAGAGTGAAAATTGGGCAGCTAAGTGGACTTAGTGAACTGATCATTACCACAGAGATCATCAAGGTCGGATGAAAAAAATTTGCCGAGTATTCCGAAAACCAGTAGTTTTTTGGAAGCTTGGAACACCTTTCAATGAATGTGTTTTACGCAGTCTTTGCTTGTGGCTATTTCAAGAGGAAACAAACCACAAAGACAGAACTTAGAACTACTTTATTTTGTCAAGTTTCAAGAGCTAGCACAAACCGTGTTTGATTTCGACTTCCAAACACATCTATCTATATAGGAGGAAATAGAGTGAAACCTAAAAACTCAATCTGTTACTGGTAACGAACGCTTCATCAAAGAAGAGTGAATATTGGGCAGCTAAGTGGACTAAGTAAACTGATCATTACCACAGAGATCATCAAGGTCGGATGAAAAAAAATTTGCCGAGTATTCAGAAACCAGTAGTTTTTTGGAAGCTTGGCACACCTTTCCAATGAAGGTGTTTTACGCAGTCTTTGCTTGTGGCTATTTCAAGACTAAACAAACCACAAAGACAGAAACTTAGAACTACTTTATTTTGTCAAGTTTCAAGGAGCTAGCACAAACCGTGTTTGATTTAGACTTAAAAAACACATCTACCTGTATAGGAGGAAATAGAGTGAAACCTAAAAATTCAAACTGTTACTGTAACGAACGCTTCATCCTAGAAGATTGAAAATTGGGCAGCTAAGTGGACTTAGTGAACTGATCATTACCACAGAGATCATCAAGGTCGGATGAAAAAAAATTTGCCGAGTATTCAGAAAACCAGTAGTATTTTGGAAGCTTGGAACACCTTTCCAATGAATGTGTTTTACGCAGTCTTTGCTTGTGGCTATTTCAAGAGGAAACAAACCACAAAGACAGAAATTAGAACAACTTTATTTTGTCAAGTTTCAAGAGCTAGAACAAACCGTGATTGATTTAGACTTAAAAAACACATCTATCTGTATAGGAGGAAATAGAGTGAAACCTAAAAATTCCAACTGTTACTGGTAACGAACGCTTCATCCAAGAAGAGTGAAAATTGGGCAGCTAAGTGGACTTAGTGAACTGATCATTACCACAGAGATCATCAAGGTCGGATGAAAAAAAATTTGCCGAGTATTCCGAAAACCAGTAGTATTTTGGAAGCTTGGAACACCTTTCCAATGAATGTGTTTTACGCAGTCTTTGCTTGTGGCTATTTCAAGAGGAAACAAACCACAAAGACAGAACTTAGAACTTCTTTATTTTGTCAAGTTTCAAGGAGCTAGCACAAACCGTGTTTGATTTAGACTTAAAAAACACATCTATCTCTATAGGAGGAAATAGAGTGAAACCTAAAAATTCAACCTGTTACTGGTAACGAACGCTTCATCCTAGAAGAGTGAAAGTTGGGCAGCTAAAGTGGACTTAGTGAATTGATCACTACCACAGAGATCATCAAGGTCGGATGAAAAAAAATTTGCCGAGTATTCAGAAAACCAGTAGTATTTTGGAAAGCTTGGAACACCTTTCCAATGAATGTGTTTTACGCAGTCTTTGCTTGTGGCTATTTCAAGAGGAAACAAACCACAGAGACAGAACTTAGAACAACTTTATTTTGTCAAGTTTCAAGGAGCTAGAACAAACCGTGATTGATTTAGACTTAAAAAACACATCTATCTGTATAGGAGGAAATAGAGTGAAACCTAAAAATTCAAACTGTTACTGGTAACGAACGCTTCATCCTAGAAGAGTGAAAGTTGGGCAGCTAAGTGGCTTAGTGAACTGATCATTACCACAGAGATCATCCAGGTCGGATGAAAAAAATTTGCCGAGTATTCAGAAAACCAGTAGTATTTTGGAAGCTTGGAACACCTTTCCAATGAATGTGTTTTACGCAGTCTTTGCTTGTGGCTATTTCAAGAGGAAACAAACCACAAAGACAGAACTTAGAACAACTTTATTTTGTCAAGTTTCAAGGAGCTAGCACAAACCTTGTTTGATTTAGACTTAAAAAACACATCTATCTGTATAGGAGGAAATAGAGTGAAACCTAAAAATTCAAACTGTTACTGGTAACGAACGCTTCATCCTAGAAGATGAAAGTTGGGCAGCTAAGTGGACTTAGGGAACTGATCATTACCACAGAGATCATCAAGGACGGATGAAAAAATTTGCCGAGTATTCAGAAAACCAGTAGTATTTTGGAAGCTTGGAACACCTTTCCAATGAATGTGTTTTACGCAGTCTTTGCTTGTGGCTATTTCAAGAGGAAACAAACCACAAAGACAGAACTTAGAACAACCTTATTTTGTCAAGTTTCAAGGAGCTAGAACAAACCGTGATTGATTTAGACTTAAAAAACACATCTATCTGTATAGGAGGAAATAGAGTGAAACCTAAAAATTCAAACTGTTACTGGTAATGAACGCTTCATCCTAGAAGAGTGAAAGTTGGGCAGCTAAGTGGACTTAGTGAACTGATCATTACCACAGAAATCATCAAGGTCGGATGAAAAAAAATTTGCCGAGTATTCAGAAAACCAGTAGTGTTTTGGAAGCTTGGAACACCTTTCCAACGAATGTGTTTTACGCAGTCTTTGCTTGTGGCTATTTCAAGAGGAAACAAACCACAAAGACAGAACTTAGAACTACTTTATTTTGTCAAGTTTCAAGGAGCTAGCACAAACCGTGTTTGATTTAGACTTAAAAAACACGTCTATCTGTATAGGAGGAAATAGAGTGAAACCTAAAAATTCAAACTGTTACTGGTAACGAACGCTTCATCCTAGAAGAGTGAAAGTTGGGCAGCTAAGTGGACTTAGTGAACTGATCATTACCACAGAGGTCATCAAGGACGGATGAAAAAATTTGCCGAGTATTCAGAAAACCAGTAGTATTTTGGAAGCATGGAACACCTTTCCAATGAATGTGTTTTACGCAGTATTTGATTGTGGCTATTTCAAGAGGAAACAAACCACAAAGACAGAACTTAGAACTACTTTATTTTGTCAAGTTTCAAGGAGCTAGCACAAACCGTGTATGATTTAGACTTAAAAAACACATCTATCTGTATAGGAGGAAATAGAGTGAAACCTAAAAATTCAACCTGTTACTGGTAACGAACGCTTCATCCTAGAAGAGTGAAAATTGGGCAGCTAAGTGGACTTAGTGAACTGATCATTACCACAGAGATCATCAAGGTCGGATGAAAAAAAATTTGCCGAGTATTCAGAAAAGCAGTAGTGTTTTGGAAGCTTGGAACACCTTTCCAATGAATGTGTTTTACACAGTCTTTGATTGTGGCTATTTCAAGAGGAAACAAACCACAAAGACAGAACTTAGAACTACTTTATTTTGTCAAGTTTCAAGGAGCTAGCACAAACCGTGTTTGATTTAGACTTAAAAAACACATCTATCTGTATAGGAGGAAATAGAGTGAAACCTAAAAATTCAAACTGTTACTGGTAACGAACGCTTCATCCTAGAAGATTGAAAATTGGGCAGCTAAGTGGACTTAGTGAACTGATCATTACCACAGAGAAAATCAAGGTCGGATGAAAAAAAATTTGCCGAGTATTCCGAAAACCAGTAGTTTTTTGGAAGCTTGGAACACCTTTCCAATGAATGTGTTTTACGCAGTCTTTGCTTGTGGCTATTTCAAGAGGAAACAAACCACAAAGACAGAACTTAGAACTACTTTATTTTGTCAAGTTTCAAGGAGCTAGCACAAACCGTGTTTGATTTCGACTTCCAAACACATCTATCTATATAGGAGGAAATAGAGTGAAACCTAAAAACTCAATCTGTTACTGGTAACGAACGCTTCATCAAAGAAGAGTGAATATTGGGCAGCTAAGTGGACTAAGTAAACTGATCATTACCACAGAGATCATCAAGGTCGGATGAAAAAAAATTTGCCGAGTATTCAGAAAACCAGTAGTTTTTTGGAAGCTTGGCACACCTTTCCAATGAAGGTGTTTTACGCAGTCTTTGCTTGTGGCTATTTCAAGACTAAACAAACCACAAAGACAGAACTTAGAACTACTTTATTTTGTCAAGTTTCAAGGAGCTAGCACAAACCGTGTTTGATTTAGACTTAAAAACACATCTACCTGTATAGGAGGAAATAGAGTGAAACCTAAAAATTCAAACTGTTACTGGTAACGAACGCTTCATCCTAGAAGATTGAAAATTGGGCAGCTAAGTGGACTTAGTGAACTGATCATTACCACAGAGATCATCAAGGTCGGATGAAAAAAAATTTGCCGAGTATTCAGAAAACCAGTAGTATTTTGGAAGCTTGGAACACCTTTCCAATGAATGTGTTTTACGCAGTCTTTGCTTGTGGCTATTTCAAGAGGAAACAAACCACAAAGACAGAAATTAGAACAACTTTATTTTGTCAAGTTTCAAGGAGCTAGAACAAACCGTGATTGATTTAGACTTAAAAAACACATCTATCTGTATAGGAGGAAATAGAGTGAAACCTAAAAATTCAAACTGTTACTGGTAACGAACGCTTCATCCTAGAAGAGTGAAAATTGGGCAGCTAAGTGGACTTAGTGAACTGATCATTACCACAGAGATCATCAAGGTCGGATGAAAAAAAATTTGCCGAGTATTCCGAAAACCAGTAGTATTTTGGAAGCTTGGAACACCTTTCCAAGAAAGGTGTTTTACGCAGTCTTTGTTTGTGGCTATTTCAAGAGGAAACAAACCACAAAGACAGAACTTAGAACTTCTTTATTTTGTCAAGTTTCAAGGAGCTAGCACAAACCGTGTTTGATTTAGACTTAAAAAACACATCTATCTCTATAGGAGGAAATAGAGTGAAACCTAAAAATTCAACCTGTTACTGGTAACGAACGCTTCATCCTAGAAGAGTGAAAGTTGGGCAGCTAAGTGGACTTAGTGAATTGATCACTACCACAGAGATCATCAAGGTCGGATGAAAAAAAATTTGCCGAGTATTCAGAAAACCAGTAGTATTTTGGAAGCTTGGAACACCTTTCCAATGAATGTGTTTTACGCAGTCTTTGCTTGTGGCTATTTCAAGAGGAAACAAACCACAGAGACAGAACTTAGAACAACTTTATTTTGTCAAGTTTCAAGGAGCTAGAACAAACCGTGATTGATTTAGACTTAAAAAACACATCTATCTGTATAGGAGGAAATAGAGTGAAACCTAAAAATTCAAACTGTTACTGGTAACGAACGCTTCATCCTAGAAGAGTGAAAGTTGGGCAGCTAAGTGGACTTAGTGAACTGATCATTACCACAGAGATCATCAAGGTCGGATGAAAAAAAATTTGCCGAGTATTCAGAAAACCAGTAGTATTTAGGAAGCTTGGAACACCTTTCCAATGAATGTGTTTTACACAGTCTTTGCTTGTGGCTATTTCAAGAGGAAACAAACCACAAAGACAGAACTTAGAACTACTTTATTTTGTCAAGTTTCAAGGAGCTAGCACAAACCTTGTTTGATTTAGACTTAAAAAACACATCTATCTGTATAGGAGGAAATAGAGTGAAACCTAAAAATTCAAACTGTTACTGGTAACGAACGCTTCATCCTAGAAGAGTGAAAGTTGGGCAGCTAAGTGGACTTAGGGAACTGATCATTACCACAGAGATCATCAAGGACGGATGAAAAAATTTGAAGAGTATTCAGAAAACCAGTAGTATTTTGGAAGCTTGGAACACCTTTCCAATGAATGTGTTTTACGCAGTCTTTGCTTGTGGCTATTTCAAGAGGAAACAAACCACAAAGACAGAACTTAGAACAACCTTATTTTGTCAAGTTTCAAGAAGCTAGAACAAACCGTGATTGATTTAGACTTAAAAAACACATCTATCTGTATAGGAGGAAATAGAGTGAAACCTAAAAATTCAAACTGTTACTGGTAATGAACGCTTCATCCTAGAAGAGTGAAAGTTGGGCAGCTAAGTGGACTTAGTGAACTGATCATTACCACAGAAATCATCAAGGTCGGATGAAAAAAAATTTGCCGAGTATTCAGAAAACCAGTAGTGTTTTGGAAGCTTGGAACACCTTTCCAACGAATGTGTTTTACGCAGTCTTTGCTTGTGGCTATTTCAAGAGGAAACAAACCACAAAGACAGAACTTAGAACTACTTTATTTTGTCAAGTTTCAAGGAGCTATCACAAACCGTGTTTGATTTAGACTTAAAAAACACATCTATCTGTATAGGAGGAAATAGAGTGAAACCTAAATATTCAAACTGTTACTGGTAACGAACGCTTCATCCTAGAAGAGTGAAAGTTGGGCAGCTAAGTGGACTTAGTGAACTGATCATTACCACAGAGGTCATCAAGGACGGATGAAAAAATTTGCCGAGTATTCAGAAAACCAGTAGTATTTTGGAAGCATGGAACACCTTTCCAATGAATGTGTTTTACGCAGTCTTTGATTGTGGCTATTTCAAGAGGAAACAAACCACAAAGACAGAACTTAGAACTACTTTATTTTGTCAAGTTTCAAGGAGCTAGCACAAACCGTGTATGATTTAGACTTAAAAAACACATCTATCTGTATAGGAGGAAATAGAGTGAAACCTAAAAATTCAACCTGTTACTGGTAACGAACGCTTCATCCTAGAAGAGTGAAAATTGGGCAGCTAAGTGGACTTAGTGAACTGATCATTACCACAGAGATCATCAAGGTCGGATGAAAAAAAATTTGCCGAGTATTCAGAAAACCAGTAGTGTTTTGGAAGCTTGGAACACCTTTCCAATGAATGTGTTTTACACAGTCTTTGATTGTGGCTATTTCAAGAGGAAACAAACCACAAAGACAGAACTTAGAACTACTTTATTTTGTCAAGTTTCAAGGAGCTAGCACAAACCGTGTTTGATTTAGACTTAAAAAACACATCTATCTGTATAGGAGGAAATAGAGTGAAACCTAAAAATTCAAACTGTTACTGGTAACGAACGCTTCATCCTAGAAGATTGAAAATTGGGCAGCTAAGTGGACTTAGTGAACTGATCATTACCACAGAGAAAATCAAGGTCGGATGAAAAAAAATTTGCCGAGTATTCAGAAAACCAGTAGTATTTTGGAAGCTTGGAACACCTTTCCAATAAAGGTTTTTTACGCAGTCTTTGCTTGTGGCTATTTCAAGAGGAAACAAACCACAAAGACAGAACTTAGAACTACTTTATTTTGTCAAGGTTCAAGGAGCTAGCACAAACCGTGTTTGATTTAGACTTAAAAAGCACATCTATCTTTATAGGAGGAAATAGAGTGAAACCTAAAACCTCAATCCTTTACTGGTAACGAACGCTTCATCCTAGAAGAGTGAATATTGGGCAGCTAAGTGGACTAAGTAAACTGATCATTACCACAGAGATCATCAAGGTCGGATGAAAAAAAATTTGCCGAGTATTCAGAAAACCAGTAGTTTTTTGGAAGCTTGGCACACCTTTCCAATGAAGGTGTTTTACGCAGTCTTTGCTTGTGGCTATTTCAAGACTAAACAAACCACAAAGACAGAACTTAGAACTACTTTATTTTGTCAAGTTTCAAGGAGCTAGCACAAACCGTGTTTGATTTAGACTTAAAAAACACATCTATCTGTATAGGAGGAAATAGAGTGAAACCTAAAAATTCAAACTGTGACTGGTAACGAACGCTTCATCCTAGAAGATTGAAAATTGGGCAGCTAAGTGGACTTAGTGAACTGATCATTACCACAGAGATCATCAAGGTCGGATGAAAAAAAATTTGCCGAGTATTCAGAAAACCAGTAGTATTTTGGAAGCTTGGAACACCTTTCCAATGAATGTGTTTTACGCAGTCTTTGCTTGTGGCTATTTCAAGAGGAAACAAACCACAAAGACAGAACTTAGAACAACTTTATTTTGTCAAGTTTCAAGGAGCTAGAACAAACCGTGATTGATTTAGACTTAAAAAACACATCTATCTGTATAGGAGGAAATAGAGTGAAACCTAAAAATTCAAACTGTTACTGGTAACGAACGCTTCATCCTAGAAGAGTGAAAATTGGGCAGCTAAGTGGACTTAGTGAACTGATCATTACCACAGAGATCATCAAGGTCGGATGAAAAAAAATTTGCCGAGTATTCCGAAAACCAGTAGTATTTTGGAAGCTTGGCACACCTTTCCAATGAATGTGTTTTACGCAGTGTTTGCTTGTCGCTATTTCAAGAGGAAACAAACCACAAAGACAGAACTTAGAACTACTTTATTTTGTCAAGTTTCAAGGAGCTAGCACAAACCGTGTTTGATTTAGACTTAAAAAACACATCTATCTGTATAGGAGGAAATAGAGTGAAACCTAAAAATTCAAACTGTTACTGGTAACGAACGCTTCATCCTAGAAGAGTGAAAGTTGGGCAGCTAAGTGGACTTAGTGAACTGATCATTACCACAGAGATCATCAAGGTCGGATGAAAAAAAATTTGCCGAGTATTCAGAAAACCAGTAGTATTTTGGAAGCTTGGAACACCTTTCCAATGAATGTGTTTTACGCAGTCTTTGCTTGTGGCTATTTCAAGAGGAAACAAACCACAAAGACAGAACTTAGAACAACTTTATTTTGTCAAGTTTCAAGGAGCTAGAACAAACCGTGATTGATTTAGACTTAAAAAACACATCTATCTGTATAGGAGGAAATAGAGTGAAACCTAAAAATTCAAACTGTTACTGGTAACGAACGCTTCATCCTAGAAGAGTGAAAATTGGGCAGCTAAGTGGACTTATTGAACTGATCATTACCACAGAGATCATCAAGGTCGGATGAAAAAAAATTTGCCGAGTATTCCGAAAACCAGTAGTTTTTTGGAAGCTTGGAACACCTTTCCAATGAATGTGTTTTACGCAGTCTTTGCTTGTGGCTATTTCAAGAGGAAACAAACCACAAAGACAGAACTTAGAACTACTTTATTTTGTCAAGTTTCAAGGAGCTAGCACAAACCGTGTTTGATTTCGACTTCCAAACACATCTATCTATATAGGAGGAAATAGAGTGAAACCTAAAAACTCAATCTGTTACTGGTAACGAACGCTTCATCCTAGAAGAGTGAATATTGGGCAGCTAAGTGGACTAAGTAAACTGATCATTACCACAGAGATCATCAAGGTCGGATGAAAAAAAATTTGCCGAGTATTCAGAAAACCAGTAGTTTTTTGGAAGCTTGGCACACCTTTCCAATGAAGGTGTTTTACGCAGTCTTTGCTTGTGGCTATTTCAAGACTAAACAAACCACAAAGACAGAACTTAGAACTACTTTATTTTGTCAAGTTTCAAGGAGCTAGCACAAACCGTGTTTGATTTAGACTTAAAAAACACATCTACCTGTATAGGAGGAAATAGAGTGAAACCTAAAAATTCAAACTGTTACTGGTAACGAACGCTTCATCCTAGACGATTGAAAATTGGGCAGCTAAGTGGACTTAGTGAACTGATCATTACCACAGAGATCATCAAGGTCGGATGAAAAAAAATTTGCCGAGTATTCAGAAAACCAGTAGTATTTTGGAAGCTTGGAACACCTTTCCAATGAATGTGTTTTACGCAGTCTTTGCTTGTGGCTATTTCAAGAGGAAACAAACCACAAAGACAGAAATTAGAACAACTTTATTTTGTCAAGTTTCAAGGAGCTAGAACAAACCGTGATTGATTTAGACTTAAAAAACACATCTATCTGTATAGGAGGAAATAGAGTGAAACCTAAAAATTCAAACTGTTACTGGTAACGAACGCTTCATCCTAGAAGAGTGAAAATTGGGCAGCTAAGTGGACTTAGTGAACTGATCATTACCACAGAGATCATCAAGGTCGGATGAAAAAAAATTTGCCGAGTATTCCGAAAACCAGTAGTATTTTGGAAGCTTGGAACACCTTTCCAATAAAGGTGTTTTACGCAGTCTTTGTTTGTGGCTATTTCAAGAGGAAACAAACCACAAAGACAGAACTTAGAACTTCTTTATTTTGTCAAGTTTCAAGGAGCTAGCACAAACCGTGTTTGATTTAGACTTAAAAAACACATCTATCTCTATAGGAGGAAATAGAGTGAAACCTAAAAATTCAACCTGTTACTGGTAACGAACGCTTCATCCTAGAAGAGTGAAAGTTGGGCAGCTAAGTGGACTTAGTGAACTGATCATTACCACAGAGATCATCAAGGTCGGATGAAAAAAAATTTGCCGAGTATTCAGAAAACCAGTAGTATTTTGGAAGCTTGGAACACCTTTCCAATGAATGTGTTTTACGCAGTCTTTGCTTGTGGCTATTTCAAGAGGAAACAAACCACAGAGACAGAACTTAAAACAACTTTATTTTGTCAAGTTTCAAGGAGCTAGAACAAACCGTGATTGATTTAGACTTGAAAAACACATGTATCTGTATAGGAGGAAATAGAGTGAAACCTAAAAATTCAAACTGTTACTGGTAACGAACGCTTCATCCTAGAAGAGTGAAAGTTGAGCAGCTAAGTGGACTTAGTGAACTGATCATTACCACAGAGATCATCAAGGTCGGATGAAAAAAAATTTGCCGACTATTCAGAAAACCAGTAGTATTTAGGAAGCTTGGAACACCTTTCCAATGAATGTGTTTTACGCAGTCTTTGCTTGTGGCTATTTCAAGAGGAAACAAACCACAAAGACAGAACTTAGAACTACTTTATTTTGTCAAGTTTCAAGGAGCTAGCACAAACCTTGTTTGATTTAGACTTAAAAAACACATCTATCTGTATAGGAGGAAATAGAGTGAAACCTAAAAATTCAAACTGTTACTGGTAACGAACGCTTCATCCTAGAAGAGTGAAAGTTGGGCAGCTAAGTGGACTTAGTGAACTGATCATTACCACAGAGATCATCAAGGACGGATGAAAAAATTTGCCGAGTATTCAGAAAACCAGTAGTATTTTGGAAGCTTGGAACACCGTTCCAATGAATGTGTTTTACGCAGTCTTTGCTTGTGGCTATTTCAAGAGGAAACAATCCACAAAAACAGAACTTAGAACTACTTTATTTTGTCAAGTTTCAAGGAGCTAGCACAAACCGTGTTTGATTTAGACTTAAAAAACACATCTATCTGTATAGGAGGAAATAGAGTGAAACCTAAAAATTCAAACTGTTACTGGTAACGAACGCTTCATCCTAGAAGAGTGAAAATTGGGCAGCTAAGTGGACTTAGTGAACTGATCATTACCACAGAGATCATCAAGGTCGGATGAAAAAAAATTTGCCGAGTATTCAGAAAACCAGTAGTAATTTGGAAGCTTGGAACACCTTTCCAATGAATGTGTTTTACGCAGTCTTTGCTTGTGGCTATTTCAAGAGGAAACAAACCACAAAGACAGAACTTAGAACAACTTTATTTTGTCAAGTTTCAAGGAGCTAGAACAAACCGTTATTGATTTAGACTTAAAAAACACATCTATCTGTATAGGAGGAAATAGAGTGAAACCTAAAAATTCAAACTGTTACTGGTAACCAACGCTTCATCCTAGAAGAGTGAAAATTGGGCAGCTAAGTGGACTTAGTGAACTGATCATTACCACAGAGATCATCAAGGTCCGATGAAAAAAAATTTGCCGTGTATTCAGAAAACCAGTAGTTTTTTGGAAGCTTGGCACACCTTTCCAATGAAGGTGTTTTACGCAGTCTTTGCTTGTGGCTATTTCAAGAGGAAACAAACCACAAAGACAGAACTTAGAACTACTTTATTTTGTCAAGTTTCATGTAGCTAGCACAAACCGTGTTTGATTTAGACTTAAAAAACACATCTATCTGTATAGGAGGAAATAGAGTGAAACCTAAAATTTCAAACTGTTACTGGTAACGAACGCTTCATTTTAGAAGAGTGAAAGTTGGGCAGCTAATGGACTTAGTGAACTGATCATTACCACAGAGATCATCAAGGTCGGATGAAAAAAAATTTGCCGAGTATTCAGAAAACCAGTAGTATTTTGGAAGCTTGGCACACCTTTCCAATGAATGTGTTTTACGCAGTGTTTGCTTGTGGCTATTTCAAGAGGAAACAAACCACAAAGACAGAACTTAGAACTACTTTATTTTGTCAAGTTTCAAGGAGCTAGCACAAACCGTGTTTGATTTAGACTTAAAAAACACATCTATCTGTATAGGAGGAAATAGAGTGAAACCTAAAAATTCAAACTGTTACTGGTAAAGAACGCTTCATCCTAGAAGAGTGAAAATTGGGCAGCTAAGTGGACTTAGTGAACTGATCATTACCACAGAGATCATCAAGGTCGGATGAAAAAAAATTTGCCGAGTATTCCGAAAACCAGTAGTATTTTGGAAGCTTGGAACACCTTTCCAATAAAGGTGTTTTACGCAGTCTTTGTTTGTGGCTATTTCAAGAGGAAACAAACCACAAAGACAGAACTTAGAACTTCTTTATTTTGTCAAGTTTCAAGGAGCTAGCACAAACCGTGTTTGATTTAGACTTAAAAAACACATCTATCTCTATAGGAGGAAATAGAGTGAAACCTAAAAATTCAACCTGTTACTGGTAACGAACGATTCATCCTAGAAGAGTGAAAATTGGGCAGCTAAGTGGACTTAGCGAACTGATCATTACCACAGAGATCATCAAGGTCGGATGAAAAAAAATTTGCCGAGTATTCAGAAAACCAGTAGTATTTTGGAAGCTTGGCACACCTTTCCAATGAATGTGTTTTACGCAGTGTTTGCTTGTGGCTATTTCAAGAGGAAACAAACCACAAAGACAGAACTTAGAACTACTTTATTTTGTCAAGTTTCAAGGAGCTAGCACAAACCGTGTTTGATTTAGACTTAAAAAACACATCTATCTGTATAGGAGGAAATAGAGTGAAACCTAAAAATTCAAACTGTTACTGGTAACGAACGCTTCATCCTATAAGAGTGAAAATTGGGCAGCTAAGTGGACTTAGTGAACTGATCATTACCACAGAGATCATCAAGGTCGGATGAAAAAAAATTTGCCGAGTATTCAGAAAACCAGTAGTATTTTGGAAGCTTGGCACACCTTTCCAATGAATGTGTTTTACGCAGTGTTTGCTTGTGGCTATTTCAAGAGGAAACAAACCACAAAGACAGAACTTAGAACTACTTTATTTTGTCAAGTTTCAAGGAGCTAGCACAAACCGTGTTTGATTTAGACTTAAAAAACACATCTATCTGTATAGGAGGAAATAGAGTGAAACCTAAAAATTCAAACTGTTACTGGTAACGAACGCTTCATCCTAGAAGAGTGAAAATTGGGCAGCTAAGTGAACTTAGTGAACTGATCATTACCACAGAGATCATCAAGGACGGATGAAAAAATTTGCCGAGTATTCAGAAAACCAGTAGTATTTTGGAAGCTTGGAACACCTTTCCAATGAATGTCTTTTACGCAGTGTTTGCTTGTGGCTATTTCAAGAGGAAACAAACCACAAAGACAGAACTTAGAACTTCTTTATTTTGTCAAGTTTCAAGGAGCTAGCACAAACCGTGTTTGATTTAGACTTAAAAAACACATCTATCTCTATAGGAGGAAATAGAGTGAAACCTAAAAATTCAAACTGTTACTGGTAACGAACGCTTCATCCTAGAAGAGTGAAAATTGGGCAGCTAAGTGGACTTAGCGAACTGATCATTACCACAGAGATCATCAAGGTCGGATGAAAAAAAATTTGGGAAGTATTCAGAAAACCAGTAGTATTTTGGAAGCTTGGCACACCTCTCCAATGAATGTGTTTTACGCAGTGTTTGCTTGTGGCTATTTCAAGAGGAAACAAACCACAAAGACAGAACTTAGAACTACTTTATTTTGTCAAGTTTCAAGGAGCTAGCACAAACCGTGTTTGATTTAGACTTAAAAAACACATCTATCTGTATAGGAGGAAATAGAGTGAAACCTAAAAATTCAAACTGTTACTGGTAACGAACGCTTCATCCTAGAAGAGTGAAAGTTGGGCAGCTAAGTGGACTTAGTGAACTGATCATTACCACAGAGATCATCAAGGACGGATAAAAAAATTTGCCGAGTATTCAGAAAACCAGTAGTATTTTGGAAGCTTGGAACACCTTTCCAATGAATGTCTTTTACGAAGTGTTTGCTTGTGGCTATTTCAAGAGGAAACAAACCACAAAGACAGAACTTAGAACTACTTTATTTTGTCAAGTTTCAAGGAGCTAGCACAAACCGTGTTTGATTTAGACTTAAAAAACACATCTATCTGTATAGGAGGAAATAGAGTGAAACCTAAAAATTCAAACTGTTACTGGTAACGAACGCTTCATCCTAGAAGAGTGATTATTGGGCAGCTAAGTGGACTTAGTGAACTGATCATTACCACAGAGATCATCAAGGTCGGATGAAAAAAAATTTGCCGAGTATTCAGAAAACCAGTAGTATTTTGGAAGCTTGGAACACCTTTCCAATGAATGTGTTTTACGCAGTCTTTGTTGTGGCTATTTCAAGAGGAAACAAACCACAAAGACAGAACTTAGAACAACTTTATTTTTTCAAGTTTCAAGGAGCTAGAACAAACCGTGCTTGATTTAGACTTAAAAAACACATCTATCTGTATAGGAGGAAATAGAGTGAAACCTAAAAATTCAAACTGTTACTGGTAACGAACGCTTCATCTTAGAAGAGTGAAAGTTGGGCAGCTAAGTGGAATTAGTGAACTGATCATTACCACAGAGATCATCAAGGTCGGATGAAAAAAAATTTGCCGAGTATTCAGAAAACCAGTAGTATTTTGTAAGCTTGGAACACCTTTCCAATGAATGTGTTTTACGCAGTCTTTGCTTGTGGCTATTTCAAGAGGAAACAAACCACAAAGACAGAACTTAGAACTACTTTATTTTGTCAAGTTTCAAGGAGCTAGCACAAACCGTGTTTGATTTAGACTTAAAAAACACATCTATCTGTATAGGAGGAAATAGAGTGAAACCTAAAAATTCAAAATGTTACTGGTAACGAACGCTTCATCCTAGAAGAGTGAAAATTGGGCAGCTAAGTGGACTTAGTGAACTGATCATTACCACAGAGATCATCAAGGTCGGATGAAAAAAAATTTGCCGAGTATTCAGAAAACCAGTAGTATTTTGGAAGCTTGGAACACCTTTCAAATGAATGTGTTTTACGCAGTCTTTGCTTGTGGCTATTTCAAGAGGAAACAAACCACAAAGACAGAACTTAGAACAACTTTATTTTGTCAAGTTTCAAGGAGCTAGAACAAACCGTGATTGATTTAGACTTAAAAAACACATCTATCTGTATAGGAGGAAATAGAGTGAAACCTAAAAATTCAAACTGTTACTGGTAACGAACGCTTCATCCTAGAAGAGTGAAAGTTGGGCAGCTAAGTGGACTTAGTGAACTGATCATTACCACAGAGATCATCAAGGTCGGATGAAAAAAAATTTGCCGAGTATTCAGAAAACCAGTAGTATTTTGGAAGCTTGGAACACCTTTCCAATGAATGTCTTTTACGAAGTGTTTGCTTGTGGCTATTTCAAGAGGAAACAAACCACAAAGACAGAACTTAGAACTACTTTATTTTGTCAAGTTTCAAGGAGCTAGCACAAACCGTGTTTGATTTAGACTTAAAAAACACATCTATCTGTATAGGAGGAAATAGAGTGAAACCTAAAAATTCAAACTGTTACTGGTAACGAACGCTTCATCCTAGAAGAGTGATTATTGGGCAGCTAAGTGGACTTTGTGAACTGATCATTACCACAGAGATCATCAAGGTCGGATGAAAAAAAATTTGCCGAGTATTCAGAAAACCAGTAGTATTTTGGAAGCTTGGAACACCTTTCCAATGAATGTGTTTTACGCAGTCTTTGTTGTGGCTATTTCAAGAGGAAACAAACCACAAAGACAGAACTTAGAACAACTTTATTTTTTCAAGTTTCAAGGAGCTAGAACAAACCGTGCTTGATTTAGACTTAAAAAACACATCTATCTGTATAGGAGGAAATAGAGTGAAACCTAAAAATTCAAACTGTTACTGGTAACGAACGCTTCATCTTAGAAGAGTGAAAGTTGGGCAGCTAAGTGGAATTAGTGAACTGATCATTACCACAGAGATCATCAAGGTCGGATGAAAAAAAATTTGCCGAGTATTCAGAAAACCAGTAGTATTTTGTAAGCTTGGAACACCTTTCCAATGAATGTGTTTTACGCAGTCTTTGCTTGTGGCTATTTCAAGAGGAAACAAACCACAAAGACAGAACTTAGAACTACTTTATTTTGTCAAGTTTCAAGGAGCTAGCACAAACCGTGTTTGATTTAGACTTAAAAAACACATCTATCTGTATAGGAGGAAATAGAGTGAAACCTAAAAATTCAAACTGTTACTGGTAACGAACGCTTCATCCTAGAAGAGTGAAAATTGGGCAGCTAAGTGGACTTAGTGAACTGATCATTACCACAGAGATCATCAAGGTCGGATGAAAAAAAATTTGCCGAGTATTCCGAAATCCAGTAGTATTTTGGAAGCTTGGAACACCTTTCCAATAAAGGTGTTTTACGCAGTCTTTGTTTGTGGCTATTTCAAGAGGAAACAAATCACAAAGACAGAACTTAGAACTTCTTTATTTTTTCAAGTTTCAAGGAGCTAGCACAAACCGTGTTTTATTTAGACTTAAAAAACACATCTATCTCTATAGGAGGAAATAGAGTGAAACCTAAAAATTCAACCTGTTACTGGTAACGAACGCTTCATCCTAGAAGAGTGAAAATTGGGCAGCTAAGTGGACTTAGCGAACTGATCATTACCACAGAGATCATCAAGGTCGGATGAAAAAAAATTTGCCGAGTATTCAGAAAACCAGTAGTATTTTGGAAGCTTGGAACACCTTTCCAATGAATGTGTTTTACGCAGTCTTTGCTTGTGGCTATTTCAAGAGGAAACAAACCACAAAGACAGAACTTAGAACAACTTTATTTTGTCAAGTTTCAAGGAGCTAGAACAAAACGTGATTGATTTAGACTTAAAAAACACATCTCTCTGTATAGGAGGAAATAGAGTGAAACCTAAAAATTCAAACTGTTACTGGTAACGAACGCTTCATCCTAGAAGAGTGAAAATTGGGCAGCTAAGTGGACTTAGTGAACTGATCATTACCACAGAGATCATCAAGGTCGGATGAAAAAAAATTTGCCGAGTATTCCGAAAACCAGTAGTTTTTTGGAAGCTTGGAACACCTTTCCAATGAATGTGTTTTACGCAGTTTTTGCTTGTGGCTATTTCAAGAGGAAAGAAACCACAAAGACAGAACTTAGAACTACTTTATTTTGTCAAGTTTCAAGGAGCTAGCACAAACCCTGTTTGATTTAGACTTCCAAACACATCTATCTATATAGGAGGAAATAGAGTGAAACCTAAAAACTCAATCTGTTACTGGTAACGAACGCTTCATCCTAGAAGAGTGAATATTGGGCAGCTAAGTGGACTGAGTAAACTGATCATTACCACAGAGATCATCAAGGTCGGATGAAAAAAAATTTGCCGAGTATTCAGAAAACCAGTAGTTTTTTGGAAGCTTGGCACACCTTTCCAATGAAGGTGTTTTACACAGTCTTTGCTTGTGGCTATTTCAAGACTAAACAAACCACAAAGACAGAACTTAGAACTACTTTATTTTGTCAAGTTTCAAGGAGCTAGCACAAACCGTGTTTGATTTAGACTTAAAAAACACATCTATCTGTATAGGAGGAAATAGAGTGAAACCTAAAAATTCAAACTGTTACTGGTAACGAACGCTTCATCCTAAAAGATTGAAAATTGGGCAGCTAAGTGGACTTAGTGAACTGATCATTACCACAGAGATCATCAAGGTCGGATGAAAAAAAATTTGCCGAGTATTCAGAAAACCAGTAGTATTTTGGAAGCTTGGAACACCTTTCCAATGAATGTGTTTTACGCAGTCTTTGATTGTGGCTATTTCAAGAGGAAACAAACCACAAAGACAGAACTTAGAACAACTTTATTTTGTCAAGTTTCAAGGAGCTAGAACAAACCGTGATTGATTTAGACTTAAAAAACACATCTATCTGTATAGGAGGAAATAGAGTGAAACCTAAAAATTCAAACTGTTACTGGTAAGGAACGCTTCATCCTAGAAGAGTGAAAGTTGGGCAGCTAAGTGGACTTAGTGAACTGATCATTACCACAGAGATCATCAAGGTCGGATGAAAAAATTTGCCGAGTATTCAGAAAACCAGTAGTATTTTGGAAGCTTGGAACACCTTTCCAATGAATGTCTTTTACGAAGTGTTTGCTTGTGGCTATTTCAAGAGGAAACAAACCACAAAGACAGAACTTAGAACTACTTTATTTTGTCAAGTTTCAAGGAGCTAGCACAAACCGTGTTTGATTTAGACTTAAAAAACACATCTATCTGTATAGGAGGAAATAGAGTGAAACCTAAAAATTCAAACTGTTACTGGTAACGAACGCTTCATCCTAGAAGAGTGAAAATTGGGCAGCTAAGTGGACTTAGTGAACTGATCATTACCACAGAGATCATCAAGGTCGGATGAAAAAAAATTTGCCGAGTATTCAGAAAACCAGTAGTATTTTGGAAGCTTGGAACACCTTTTCAATAAAGGTGTTTTACGCAGTCTTTGTTTGTGGCTATTTCAAGAGGAAACAAACCACAAAGACAGAACTTACAACTTCTTTTTTTTGTCAAGTTTCAAGGAGCTAGCACAAACCGTGTTTGATTTAGACTTAAAAAACACATCTATCTCTATAGGAGGAAATAGAGTGAAACCTAAAAATTCAACCTGTTACTGGTAACGAACGCTTCATCCTAGAAGAGTGAAAATTGGGCAGCTAAGTGGACTTAGCGAACTGATCATTACCACAGAGATCATCAAGGTCGGATGAAAAAAAATTTGCCGAGTATTCAGAAAACCAGTAGTATTTTGGAAGCTTGGCACACCTTTCCAATGAATGTGTTTCACGCAGTCTTTGCTTGTAGCTATTTCAAGAGGAAACAAACCACAAAGACAGAAATTAGAACAACTTTATTTTGTCAAGTTTCAAGGAGCTAGAACAAAACGTGATTGATTTAGACTTAAAAAACACATCTATCTGTATAGGAGGAAATAGAGTGAAACCTAAAAATTCAAACTGTTACTGGTAACGAACGCTTCATCCTAGAAGAGTGAAAATTGGGCAGCTAAGTGGACTTAGTGAACTGATCATTACCACAGAGATCATCAAGGTCGGATGAAAAAAAATTTGCCGAGTATTCCGAAAACCAGTAGTTTTTTGGAAGCTTGGAACACCTTTCCAATGAATGTGTTTTACGCAGTCTTTGCTTGTGGCTATTTCAAGAGGAAACAAACCACAAAGACAGAACTTAGAACTACTTTATTTTGTCAAGTTTCAAGGAGCTAGCACAAACCGTGTTTGATTTAGACTTCCAAACACATCTATCTATATAGGAGGAAATAGAGTGAAACCTAAAAACTCAATCTGTTACTGGTAACGAACGCTTCATCCTAGAAGAGTGAAAGTTGGGCAGCTAATGGACTTAGTGAACTGATCATTACCACAGAGATCATCAAGGTCGGATGAAAAAAAATTTGCCGAGTATTCAGAAAACCAGTAGTTTTTTGGAAGCTTGGCACACCTTTCCAATGAAGGTGTTTTACACAGTCTTTGCTTGTGGCTATTTCAAGAGGAAACAAACCACAAAGACAGAACTTAGAACTACTTTATTTTGTCAAGTTTCAAGGAGCTAGCACAAACCCTGTTTGATTTAGACTTCCAAACACATCTATCTATATAGGAGGAAATAGAGTGAAACCTAAAAACTCAATCTGTTACTGGTAACAAACGCTTCATCCTACAAGAGTGAATATTGGGAAGCTAAGTGGACTAAGTAAACTGATCATTACCACAGAGATCATAGAGGTCGGATGAAAAAAAATTTGCCGAGTATTCAGAAAACCAGTAGTTTTTTGGAAGCTTGGCACACCTTTCCAATGAAGGTGTTTTACGCAGTCTTTGCTTGTGGCTATTTCAAGAGGAAACAAACCACAAAGACAGAACTTAGAACTACTTTATTTTGTCAAGTTTCAAGGAGCTAGCACAAACCGTGTTTGATTTAGACTTAAAAAACACATCTATCTGTATAGGAGGAAATAGAGTGAAACCTAAAAATTCAAACTGTTACTGGTAACGAACGCTTCATCCTAGAAGATTGAAAATTGGGCAGCTAAGTGGACTTAGTGAACTTATCATTACCACAGAGATCATCAAGGTCGGATGAAAAAAAATTTGCCGAGTATTCAGAAAACCAGTAGTATTTTGGAAGCTTGGAACACCTTTCCAATGAATGTGTTTTACGCAGTCTTTGCTTGTGGCTATTTCAAGACGAAACAAACCACAAAGACAGAACTTAGAACAACTTTATTTTTTCAAGTTTCAAGGAGCTAGAACAAACCGTGATTGATTTAGACTTAAAAAACACATCTATCTGTATAGGAGGAAATAGAGTGAAACCTAAAAATTCAAACTGTTACTGGCAACGAACGCTTCATCCTAGAAGAGTGAAAATTGGGCAGCTAAGTGGACTTAGTGAACTGATCATTACCACAGAGATCATCAAGTTCGGATGAAAAAAAATTTGCCGAGTATTCCGAAAACCAGTAGTATTTTGGAAGCTTCTAACACCTTTCCAATAAACGTGTTTTACACAGTCTTTGCTTGTGGCTATTTCAAGAGGAAACAAACCACAAAGACAGAACTTAGAACTACTTTATTTTGTCAAGTTTCAAGGAGCTAGCACAAACCGTGTTTGATTTAGACTTAAAAAACACATCTATCTGTATAGGAGGAAATAGAGTGAAACCTAAAAATTCAAACTGTTACTGGTAACGAACGCTTCATCCTAGAAGAGTGAAAGTTGGGCAGCTAAGTGGACTTAGTGAACTGATCATTACCACAGAGATCATCAAGGTCGGATGAAAAAATTTGCCGAGTATTCAGAAAACCAGTAGTATTTTGGAAGCTTGGAACACCTTTCCAATGAATGTCTTTTACGCAGTGTTTGCTTGTGGCTATTTCAAGAGAAAACAAACCACAAAGACAGAACTTAGAACTACTTTATTTTGTCAAGTTTCAAGGAGCTAGCACAAACCGTGTTTGATTTAGACTTAAAAAACACATCTATCTGTATAGGAGGAAATAGAGTGAAACCTAAAAATTCAAACTGTTACTGGTAACGAACGCTTCATCCTAGAAGAGTGAAAATTGGGCAGCTAAGTGGACTTAGTGAACTGATCATTACCACAGAGATCATCAAGGTCGGATGAAAAAAAATTTGCCGAGTATTCCGAAAACCAGTAGTTTTTTGGAAGCTTGGCACACCTTTCCAATGAATGTGTTTTACGCAGTCTTTGCTTGTGGCTATTTCAAGAGGAAACAAACCACAAAGACAGAACTTAGAACTACTTTATTTTGTCAAGTTTCAAGGAGCTAGCACAAACCCTCTTTGATTTAGACTTCCAAACACATCTATCTATATAGGAGGAAATAGAGTGAAACCTAAAAACTCAATCTGTTACTGCTAACGAACGCTTCATCCTACAAGAGTGAATATTGGGCAGCTAAGTGGACTAAGTAAACTGATCATTACCACAGAGATCATAGAGGTCGGATGAAAAAAAATTTGCCGAGTATTCAGAAAACCAGTAGTTTTTTGGAAGCTTGGCACACCTTTCCAATGAAGGTGTTTTACGCAGTCTTTGCTTGTGGCTATTTCAAGAGGAAACAAACCACAAAGACAGAACTTAGAACTACTTTATTTTGTCAAGTTTCAAGGAGCTAGCACAAACCGTGTTTGATTTAGACTTAAAAAACACATCTATCTGTATAGGAGGAAATAGAGTGAAACCTAAAAATTCAAACTGTTACTGGTAACGAACGCTTCACCCTAGAAGATTGAAAATTGGGCAGCTAAGTGGACTTAGTGAACTTATCATTACCACAGAGATCATCAAGGTCGGATGAAAAAAAATTTGCCGAGTATTCAGAAAACCAGTAGTATTTTGGAAGCTTGGAACACCTTTCCAATGAATGTGTTTTACGCAGTCTTTGCTTGTGGCTATTTCAAGACGAAACAAACCACAAAGACAGAACTTAGAACAACTTTATTTTGTCAAGTTTCAAGGAGCTAGAACAAACCGTGATTGATTTAGACTTAAAAAACACATCTATCTGTATAGGAGGAAATAGAGTGAAACCTAAAAATTCAAACTGTTACTTTCAACGAACGCTTCATCCTAGAAGAGTGAAAATTGGGCAGTTAAGTGGACTTAGTGAACTGATCATTTCCACAGGGATCATCAAGTTCGGTTGAAAAAAAATTTGCCGAGTATTCTGAAAACCAGTAGTATTTTGGAAGCTTGGAACACCTTTCCAATAAAGGTGTTTTACACAGTCTTTGCTTGTGGCTATTTCAAGAGGAAACAAACCACAAAGACAGAACTTAGAACTACTTTATTTTGTCAAGTTTCAAGGAGCTAGCACAAACCGTGTTTGATTTAGACTTAAAAAACACATCTATCTGTATAGGAGGAAATAGAGTGAAACCTAAAAATTCAAACTGTTACTGGTAACGAACGCTTCATCCTAGAAGAGTGAAAGTTGGGCAGATAAGTGGACTTAGTGAACTGATCATTACCACAGAGATCATCAAGGTCGGATGAAAAAAAATTTGCCGAGTATTCAGAAAACCAGTAGTATTTTGGAAGCTTGGAACACCTTTCCAATGAATGTGTTTTACGCAGTCTTTGCTTGTGGCTATTTCAAGAGGAAACAAACCACAAAGACAGAACTTAGAACTACTTTATTTTGTCAAGTTTCAAGGAGCTAGCACAAACCGTGTTTGATTTAGACTTAAAAAACACATCTATCTGTATAGAAGGAAATAGAGTGAAACCTAAAAATTCAAACTGTTACTGGTAACGAATGCTTCATCCTGGAAGAGTGAAAATTGGGCAGCTAAGTGGACTTAGTGAACTGATCATTACCACAGAGATCATCAAGGTCGGATGAAAAAAAATTTGCCGAGTATTCAGAAAACCAGTAGTATTTTGGAAGCTTGGAACACCTTTCCAATGAATGTGTTTTACGCAGTCTTTGCTTGTGGCTATTTCAAGAGGAAACAAACCACAAAGACAGAACTTAGAACTATTTTATTTTGTCAAGTTTCAAGGAGCTAGCACAAACCGTGTTTGATTTAGACTTAAAAAACACATCTATCTGTATAGGAGGAAATAGAGTGAAACCTAAAAATTCAAACTGTTACTGGTAACGAACGCTTCATCCTAGAAGAGTGAAAGTTGGGCAGCTAAGTGGACTTAGTGAACTGATCATTACCACAGAGATCATCAAGGTCGGATGAAAAAAAATTTGCCGAGTATTCAGAAAACCAGTAGTATTTTGGAAGCTTGGCACACCTTTCCAATGAATGTCTTTTACGCAGTGTTTGCTTGTGGCTATTTCAAGAGGAAACAAACCACAAAGAGAGAACTTAGAACTACTTTATTTTGTCAAGTTTCAAGGAGCTAGCACAAACCGTGTTTGATTTAGACTTAAAAAACACATCTATCTGTATAGGAGGAAATAGAGTGAAACCTAAAAATTCAAACTGTTACTGGTAACGAACGCTTCATCCTAGAAGAGTGAAGGTTGGGCAGCTAAGTGGACTTAGTGAACTGATCATTACCACAGATATCATCAAGGTCGGATGAAAAAATTTGCCGAGTATTCAGAAAACCAGTAGTATTTTGGAAGCTTGGAACACCTTTCCAATGAATGTCTTTTACGCAGTGTTTGCTTGTGGCTATTTCAAGAGAAAACAAACCACAAAGACAGAACTTAGAACTACTTTATTTTGTCAAGTTTCAAGGAGCTAGCACAAACCGTGTTTGATTTAGACTTAAAAAACACATCTATCTGTATAGGAGGAAATAGAGTGAAACCTAAAAATTCAAACTGTTACTGGTAACGAACGCTTCATCCTAGAAGAGTGAAAATTGGGCAGCTAAGTGGACTTAGTGAACTGATCATTACCACAGAGATCATCAAGGTCGGATGAAAAAAAATTTGCCGAGTATTCCGAAAACCAGTAGTTTTTTGGAAGCTTGGCACACCTTTCCAATGAATGTGTTTTACGCAGTCTTTGCTTGTGGCTATTTCAAGAGGAAACAAACCACAAAGACAGAACTTAGAACTACTTTATTTTGTCAAGTTTCAAGGAGCTAGCACAAACCCTGTTTGATTTAGACTTCCAAACACATCTATCTATATAGGAGGAAATAGAGTGAAACCTAAAAACTCAATCTGTTACTGGTAACGAACGCTTCATCCTACAAGAGTGAATATTGGGCAGCTAAGTGGACTAAGTAAACTGATCATTACCACAGAGATCATAGAGGTCGGATGAAAAAAAATTTGCCGAGTATTCAGAAAACCAGTAGTTTTTTGGAAGCTTGGCACACCTTTCCAATGAAGGTGTTTTACGCAGTCTTTGCTTGTGGCTATTTCAAGAGGAAACAAACCACAAAGACAGAACTTAGAACTACTTTATTTTGTCAAGTTTCAAGGAGCTAGCACAAACCGTGTTTGATTTAGACTTAAAAAACACATCTATCTGTATAGGAGGAAATAGAGTGAAACCTAAAAATTCAAACTGTTACTGGTAACGAACGCTTCATCCTAGAAGATTGAAAATTGGGCAGCTAAGTGGACTTAGTGAACTTATCATTACCACAGAGATCATCAAGGTCGGATGAAAAAAAATTTGCCGAGTATTCAGAAAACCAGTAGTATTTTGGAAGCTTGGAACACCTTTCCAATGAATGTGTTTTACGAAGTCTTTGCTTGTGGCTATTTCAAGAGGAAACAAACCACAAAGACAGAACTTAGAACAACTTTATTTTGTCAAGTTTCAAGGAGCTAGAACAAACGGTGATTGATTTAGACTTAAAAAACACATCTATCTGTATAGGAGGAAATAGAGTGAAACCTAAAAATTCAAACTGTTACTGGCAACGAACGCTTCATCCTAGAAGAGTGAAAATTGGGCAGCTAAGTGGACTTAGTGAACTGATCATTACCACAGAGATCATCAAGTTCGGATGAAAAAAAATTTGCCGAGTATTCCGAAAACCAGTAGTATTTTGGAAGCTTGGAACACCTTTCCAATAAAGGTGTTTTACACAGTCTTTGCTTGTGGCTATTTCAAGAGGAAACAAACCACAAAGACAGAACTTAGAACTACTTTATTTTGTCAAGTTTCAAGGAGCTAGCACAAACCGTGTTTGATTTAGACTTAAAAAACACATCTATCTGTATAGGAGGAAATAGAGTGAAACCTAAAAATTCAAACTGTTACTGGTAACGAACGCTTCATCCTAGAAGAGTGAAAGTTGGGCAGCTAAGTGGACTTAGTGAAATGATCATTACCACAGAGATCATCAAGGTCGGATGAAAAAAAATTTGCCGAGTATTCAGAAAACCAGTAGTATTTTGGAAGCTTGGAACACCTTTCCAATGAATGTGTTTTACGCAGTCTTTGCTTGTGGCTATTTCAAGAGGAAACAAACCACAAAGACAGAACTTAGAACTACTTTATTTTGTCAAGTTTCAAGGAGCAAGCACAAACCGTGTTTGATTTAGACTTAAAAAACACATCTATCTGTATAGAAGGAAATAGAGTGAAACCTAAAAATTCAAACTGTTACTGGTAACGAATGCTTCATCCTGGAAGAGTGAAAATTGGGCAGCTAAGTGGACTTAGTGAACTGATCATTACCACAGAGATCATCAAGGTCGGATGAAAAAAAATTTGCCGAGTATTCAGAAAACCAGTAGTATTTTGGAAGCTTGGAACACCTTTCCAATTAATGTGTTTTACGCAGTCTTTGCTTGTGGCTATTTCAAGAGGAAACAAACCACAAAGACAGAACTTAGAACTATTTTATTTTGTCAAGTTTCAAGGAGCTAGCACAAACCGTGTTTGATTTAGACTTAAAAAACACATCTATCTGTATAGGAGGATATAGAGTGAAACCTAAAAATTCAAACTGTTACTGGTAACGAACGCTTCATCCTAGAAGAGTGAAAGTTGGGCAGCTAAGTGGACTTAGTGAACTGATCATTACCACAGAGATCATCAAGGTCGGATGAAAAAAAATTTGCCGAGTATTCAGAAAACCAGTAGTATTTTGGAAGCTTGGAACACCTTTCCAATCAATGTGTTTTACGCAGTCTTCGCTTGTGGCTATTTCAAGAGAAAACAAACCACAAAGACAGAACTTAGAACTACTTTATTTCGTCAAGTTTCAAGGAGCTAGCACAAACCGTGTTTGATTTAGACTTAAAAAACTCATCTATCTGTATAAGAGGAAATAGAGTGAAACCTAAAAATTCAAACTGTTACTGGTAATAAACGCTTCATCCTAGAAGAGTGAAAATTGGGCTGCTAACTGGACTTAGTGAACTGATCATTACCACAGAGATCATCAAGGTCGGATGAAAAAAAATTTGCCGAGTATTCAGAAAACCAGTAGCATTTTGGAAGCTTGGAACACCTTTCCAATAAAGGTGTTTTACGCAGTGTTTGCTTGTGGCTATTTCAGTAGGAAACAAACCACAAAGACAGAACTTAGAACTACTTTATTTTGTCAAGTTTCAAGGAGCTATCACAAACCGTGTTTGATTTAGCCTTCCAAACACATCTATCTATATAGGAGGAAATAGAGTGAAACCTAAAAACTCAATCTGTTACTGGTAACGAACGCTTCATCTTAGAAGAGTGAATATTGGGCAGCTAAGTGGACTAATTAAACTGATCATTACCACAGAGATCATCAAGGTCGGATGAAAAAAAATTTGCCGTGTATTCAGAAAACCAGTAGTTTTTTGGAAGCTTGGCACACCTTTCCAATGAAGGTGTTTTACGCAGTCTTTGCTTGTGGCTATTTCAATAGGAAACAAACCACAAAGACAGAACTTAGAACTACTTTATTTTGTCAAGTTTCAAGGAGCTATCACAAACCGTGTTTGATTTAGACTTAAAAAACACATCTATCTGTATAGGAGGAAATAGAGTGAAACCTAAAAATTCAAACTGTTACTGGTAACGAACGCTTCATCCTAGAAGAGTGAAAATTGGGCAGCTAAGTGGACTTAGTGAACTGATCATTACCACAGAGATCATCAAGGTCGGATGAAAAAAAATTTGCCGAGTATTCAGAAAACCAGTAGTATTTTGGAAGCTTGGAACACCTTTCCAATGAATGTGTTTTACACAGTCTTTGCTTGTGGCTATTTCAAGAGGAAACAAACCACAAAGACAGAACTTAGAACTACTTTATTTTGTCAAGTTTCAAGGAGCTAGCACAAACCGTGTTTGATTTAGACTTAAAAAACACATCTATCTGTATAGGAGGAAATAGAGTGAAACCTAAAAATTCAAACTGTTACTGGTAACGAACGCTTCATCCTAGAAGAGTGAAAGTTGGGCAGCTAAGTGGACTTAGTGAACTGATCATTACCACAGAGATCATCAAGGTCGGATGAAAAAAAATTTGCCGAGTATTCAGAAAACCAGTAGTATTTTGGAAGCTTGGAACACCTTTCCAATGAATGTGTTTTACGCAGTCTTTGCTTGTGGCTATTTCAAGAGGAAACAAACCACAAAGACAGAACTTAGAACTACTTTATTTTGTCAAGTTTCAAGGAGCTAGCACAAACCGTGATTGATTTAGACTTAAAAAACCCATCTATCTGTATAGGAGGAAATAGAGTGAAACCTAAAAATTCAAACTGTTACTGGTAACGAACGCTTCATCCTAGAAGAGTGAAAATTGGGCAGCTAAGTGGACTTAGTGAACTGATCATTACCCCAGAGATCATCAAGGTCGGATGATAAAAAATTTGCCGAGTATTCCGAAAACCAGTAGTTTTTTGGAAGCTTGGCACACCTTTCCAATGAATGTGTTTTACGCAGTCTTTGCTTGTGGATATTTAAAGAGGAAACAAACCACAAAGACAGAACTTAGAACTACTTTATTTTGTCAAGTTTCAAGGAGCTAGCACAAACCGTGTTTGATTTAGACTTAAAAAACACATCTATCTGTATAGGAGGAAATAGAGTGAAACCTAAAAATTCAAACTGTTACTGGTAACGAACGCTTCATCCTAGAAGAGTGAAAATTGGGCAGCTAAGTGGACTTAGTGAACTGATCATTACCACAGAGATCATCAAGGTCGGATGAAAAAAAATTTTGCCGAGTATTCAGAAAACCAGTAGTTTTTTGGAAGCTTGGCACACCTTTCCAATGAAGGTGTTTTACACAGTCTTTGCTTGTGGCTATTTCAAGAGGAAACAAACCACAAAAACAGAACTTAGAACTACTTTATTTTGTCAAGTTTCAAGGAGCTAGCACAAACCGTGTTTGATTTAGACTTAAAAAACACATCTATCTGTATAGGAGGAAATAGAGTGAAACCTAAAAATTCAAACTGTTACTGGTAACGAACGCTTCATCCTAGAAGAGTGAAAGTTGGTCAGCTAAGTGGACTTAGTGAACTGATCATTACCACAGAGATCATCAAGGTCGGATGAAAAAAAATTTGCCGAGTATTCAGAAAACCAGTAGTATTTTGGAAGCTTGGAACACCTTTCCAATAAAGGTGTTTTACGCAGTCTTTGCTTGTGGCTATTTCAAGAGGAAACAAACCACAAAGACAGAACTTAGAACTACTTTATTTTGTCAAGTTTCAAGGAGCTAGAACAAACCGTGATTGATTTAGACTTAAAAAACACATCTATCTGTATAGGAGGAAATAGAGTGAAACCTAAAAATTCAAACTGTTACTGGTAACGAACGCTTCATCCTAGAAGAGTGAAAATTGGGCAGCTAAGTGGACTTAGTGAACTGATCATTACCACAGAGATCATCAAGTTCGGATGAAAAAAAATTTGCCGAGTATTCCGAAAACCAGTAGTATTTTGGAAGCTTGGAACAGCTTTCCAATAAAGGTGTTTTACACAGTCTTTGCTTGTGGCTATTTCAAGAGGAAACAAACCACAAAGACAGAACTTAGAACTACTTTATTTTGTCAAGTTTCAAGGAGCTA
The DNA here is from genome assembly GCF_048772815.1 of Callospermophilus lateralis. Classification (NCBI taxonomy): domain Eukaryota; kingdom Metazoa; phylum Chordata; class Mammalia; order Rodentia; family Sciuridae; genus Callospermophilus; species Callospermophilus lateralis. The sequence goes on from NW_027517416.1 coordinate 30,398, forward strand.
GCACAAACCGTGTTTGATTTAGACTTAAAAAACACATCTATCTGTATAGGAGGAAATAGAGTGAAACCTAAAAATTCAAACTGTTACTGGTAACGAACGCTTCATCCTAGAAGAGTGAAAGTTGGGCAGCTAAGTGGACTTAGTGAACTGATCATTACCACAGAGATCATCAAGGTCGGATGAAAAAAAATTTGCCGAGTATTCAGAAAACCAGTAGTATTTTGGAAGCTTGGAACACATTTCCAATGAATGTGTTTTACGCAGTCTTTGCTTGTGGCTATTTCAAGAGGAAACAAACCACAAAGACAGAACTTAGAACTACTTTATTTTTTCAAGTTTCAAGGAGCTAGCACAAACCGTGTTTGATTTAGCCTTCCAAACACATCTATCTATATAAGAGGAAATAGAGTGAAACCTAAAAACTCAATCTGTTACTGGTAACGAACGCGTCGTCCTAGAAGAGTGAATATTGGGCAGCTAAGTGGACTAAGTAAACTGATCATTACCACAGAGATCATCAAGGTCGGATGAAAAAAATTTGCCGTATATTCAGAAAACCAGTAGTTTTTTGGAAGCTTGGCACACCTTTCCAATGAAGGTGTTTTACGCAGTCTTTGCTTGTGGCTATTTCAAGAGGAAACAAACCACAAAGACAGAACTTAGAACTACTTTATTTTGTCAAGTTTCAAGGAGCTAGCACAAACCGTGTTTGATTTAGACTTAAAAAACACATCTATCTGTATAGGAGGAAATAGAGTGAAACCTAAAAATTCAAACTGTTACTGGTAACGAAAGCTTCATCCTAGAAGATTGAAAGTTGGGCAGCTAAGTGGACTTAGTGAACTGATCATTACCACAGAGATCATCAAGGTCGGATGAAAAAAAATTTGCCGAGTATTCAGAAAACCAGTAGTATTTTGGAAGCTTGGCACACCTTTCCAATGAATGTGTTTTACGCAGTCTTTGCTTGTGGCTATTTCAAGAGGAAACAAACCACAAAGACAGAACTTAGAACTACTTTATTTCGTCAAGTTTCAAGGAGCTAGCACAAACCGTGTTTGATTTAGACTTAAAAAACACATCTATCTGTATAAGAGGAAATAGAGTGAAACCTAAAAATTCAAACTGTTACTGGTAACAAACGCTTCATCCTAGAAGAGTGAAAATTGGGCAGCTAAGTGGACTTAGTGAACTGATCATTACCACAGAGATCATCAAGGTCGGATGAAAAAAAATTTGCCGAGTATTCAGAAAATCAGTAGTATTTTGGAAGCTTGGCACACCTTTCCAATGAATGTGTTTTACGCAGTCTTTGCTTGTGGCTATTTCAAGAGGAAACAAACCACAAAAACAGAACTTAGAACTACTTTATTTTGTCAAGTTTCAAGGAGCTAGCACAAACCGTGTTTGATTTAGACTTAAAAAACACATCTATCTGTATAGGAGGAAATAGAGTGAAACCTAAAAATTCAAACTGTTACTGGTAACGAACGCTTCATCCTAGAAGAGTGAAAGTTGGGCAGCTAAGTGGACTTAGTAAACTGATCATTACCACAGAGATCATCAAGGTCGGATGAAAAAAAATTTGCCGATTATTCAGAAAACCAGTAGTATTTTGGAAGCTTGGCACACCTTTCCAATGAATGTGTTTTACGCAGTCTTTGCTTGTGGCTATTTAAAGAGGAAACAAACCACAAAGACAGAACTCAGAACTACTTTATTTTGTCAAGTTTCAAGGAGCTAGCACAAACCGTGTTTGATTTAGACTTAAAAAACACATCTATCTGTATAGGAGGAAATAGAGTGAAACCTAAAAATTCAAACTGTTACTGGTAACGAACGCTTCATCCAAGAAGAGTGAAAATTGGGCAGCTAAGTGGACTTAGTGAACTGATCATTACCACAGAGATCATCAAGGTCGGATGAAAAAAAATTTTGCCGAGTATTCAGAAAACCAGTAGTATTTTGGAAGCTTGGCACACCTTTCCAATGAAGGTGTTTTACGCAGTCTTTGCTTGTGGCTATTTCAAGAGGAAACAAACCACAATGACAGAACTTAGAACTATTTTATTTTGTCAAGTTTCAAGGAGCTAGCACAAACCGTGTTTGATTTAGACTTAAAAAACACATCTATCTGTATAGGAGGATATAGAGTGAAACCTAAAAATTCAAACTGTTACTGGTAACGAACGCTTCATCCTAGAAGAGTGAAAGTTGGGCAGCTAAGTGGACTTAGTGAACTGATCATTACCACAGAGATCATCAAGGTCGGATGAAAAAAAATTTGCCGAGTATTCAGAAAACCAGTAGCATTTTGGAAGCTTGGAACACCTTTCCAATAAAGGTGTTTTACGCAGTGTTTGCTTGTGGCTATTTCAGGAGGAAACAAACCACAAAGACAGATCTTAGAACTACTTTATTTTGTCAAGTTTCAAGGAGCTAGCACAAACAGTGTTTGATTTAGACTTAAAAAACACATCTATCTGTATAGTAGGAAATAGAGTGAAACCTAAAAATTCAAACTGTTACTGGTAACGAACGCTTCATCCTAGAGGAGTGAAAGTTTTGCAGCTAAGTGGACTTAGTGAACTGATCATTACCACAGAGATCATCAAGGTCGGATGAAAAAATTTGGCGAGTATTCAGAAAACCAGTAGTATTTTGGAAGCTTGGAACACCTTTCCAATGAATGTGTTTTACGCAGTCTTTGCTTGTGGCTATTACAAGAGGAAACAAACCACAAAGACAGAACTTAGAACTACTTTATTTTGTCAAGTTTCAAGGAGCTAGCACAAACCGTGTTTGATTTAGACTTAAAAAACACATCTATCTGTATAGGAGGAAATAGAGTGAAACCTAAAAATTCAAACTGTTACTGGTAACGAACGCTTCATCCTAGAAGAGTGAAAATTGGGCAGCTAAGTGGACTTAGTGAACTGATCATTACCACAGAGATCATCAATGTCAGATGAAAAAAAATTTGCCGAGTATTCCGAAAACCAGTATTTTTTGGAAGCTTGGCACACCTTTCCAATGAATGTGTTTTACGCAGTCTTTGCTTGTGCCTATTTCAAGAGGAAACAAACCACAAAGACAGAACTTAGAACTACTTTATTTTGTCAAGTTTCAAGGAGCTAGCACAAACCGTGTTTGATTTATCCTTCCAAACACATCTATCTATATAGGAGGAAATAGATTGAAACCTAAAAACTCAATCTGTTACTGGTAACGAACGCTTCATCCTAGAAGAGTGAATATTGGGCAGCTAAGTGGACTAAGTAAACTGATCATTACCACAGAGATCATCAAGGTCGGATGAAAAAAAATTTGCCGTGTATTCAGAAAACCAGTAGTTTTTTGGAAGCTTGGCACACCTTTCCACTGAAGGTGTTTTACGCAGTCTTTGCTTGTGGCTATTTCAAGAGGAAACAAACCACAAAGACAGAACTTAAAACTACTTTATTTTGTCAAGTTTCAAGGAGCTAGCACAAACCGTGTTTGATTTACACTTAAAAAACACATCTATCTGTGTAGGAGGAAATAGAGTGAAACCTAAAAATTCAAACTGTTACTGGTAACGAACGCTTCATCCTAGAAGAGTGAAAATTGGGCAGCTAAGTGGACTTAGTGAACTGATCATTACCACAGAGATCATCAAGGTCGGATGAAAAAAAATTTGCCGAGTATTCAGAAAACCAGTAGTATTTTGGAAGCTTGGAACACCTTTCCAATGAATGTGTTTTACACAGTCTTTGCTTGTGGCTATTTCAAGAGGAAACAAACCACAAAGACAGAACTTAGAACTACTTTATTTTGTCAAGTTTCAAGGAGCTAGCACAAACCGTGTTTGATTTAGACTTAAAAAACACATCTATCTGTATAGGAGGAAATAGAGTGAAACCTAAAAATTCAAACTGTTACTGGTAACGAACGCTTCATCCTAGAAGAGTGAAAGTTGGGCAGCTAAGTGGACTTAGTGAACTGATCATTACCACAGAGATCATCAATGTCGGATGAAAAAAAATTTGCCGAGTATTCAGAAAACCAGTAGTATTTTGGAAGCTTGGAACACCTTTCCAATGAATGTGTTTTACGCAGTCTTTGCTTGTGGCTATTTCAAGAGGAAACAAACCACAAAGACAGAACTTAGAACTACTTTATTTTGTCAAGTTTCAAGGAGCTAGCACAAACCGTGATTGATTTAGACTTCAAAAACCCATCTATCTGTATAGGAGGAAATAGAGTGAAACCTAAAAATTCAAACTGTTACTGGTAACGAACGCTTCATCCTAGAAGAGTGAAAATTGGGCAGCTAAGTGGAATTAGTGAACTGATCATTACCACAGAGATCATCAAGGTCGGATGATAAAAAATTTGCCGAGTATTCCGAAAACCAGTAGTTTTTTGGAAGCTTGGCACACCTTTCCAATGAATGTGTTTTACACAGTCTTTGCTTGTGCCTATTTCAAGAGGAAACAAACCACAAAGACAGAACTTAGAACTACTTTATTTTGTCAAGTTTCAAGGAGCTAGCACAAACCGTGTTTGATTTAGCCTTCCAAACACATCTATCTATATAGGAGGAAATAGAGTGAAACCTAAAAACTCAATCTGTTACTGGTAACGAACGCTTCGTCCTAGAAGAGTGAATATTGGGCAGCTAAGTGGACTAAGTAAACTGATCATTACCACAGAGATCATCAAGGTCGGATGAAAAAAATTTGCCGTATATTCAGAAAACCAGTAGTTTTTTGGAAGCTTGGCACACCTTTCCAATGAAGGTGTTTTACGCAGTCTTTGCTTGTGGCTATTTCAAGAGGAAACAAACCACAAAGACAGAACTTAGAACTACTTTATTTTGTCAAGTTTCAAGGAGCTAGCACAAACCGTGTTTGATTTAGACTTAAAAAACACATCTATCTGTATAGGAGGAAATAGAGTGAAACCTAAAAATTCAAACTGTTACTGGTAACGAACGCTTCATCCTAGAAGAGTGAAAGTTGGGCAGCTAAGTGGACTTAGTGAACTGATCATTACCACAGAGATCATCAAGGTCGGATGAAAAAAAATTTGCCGAGTATTCAGAAAACCAGTAGTATTTTGGAAGCTTGGCACACCTTTCCAATGAATGTGTTTTACGCAGTCTTTGCTTGTGGCTATTTCAAGAGGAAACAAACCACAAAGACAGAACTTAGAACTACTTTATTTTGTCAAGTTTCAAAAAGCTAGCACAAACCGTGTTTGATTTAGACTTAAAAAACACATCTATCTGTATAAGAGGAAATAGAGTGAAACCTAAAAATTCAAACTGTTACTGGTAACAAACGCTTCATCCTAGAAGAGTGAAAATTGGGCAGCTAAGTGGACTTAGTGAACTGATCATTACCACAGAGATCATCAAGGTCGCATGAAAAAAAATTTGCCAAGTATTCAGAAAATCAGTAGTATTTTGGAAGCTTGGCACACCTTTCCAATGAATGTGTTTTACGCAGTCTTTGCTTGTGGCTATTTCAAGAGGAAACAAACCACAAAAACAGAACTTAGAACTACTTTATTTTGTCAAGTTTCAAGGAGCTAGCACAAACCGTGTTTGATTTAGACTTAAAAAACACATCTATCTGTATAGGAGGAAATAGAGTGAAACCTAAAAATTCAAACTGTTACTGGTAACGAACGCTTCATCCTAGAAGAGTGAAAATTGGGCAGCTAAGTGGACTTAGTGAACTGATCATTACCACAGAGATCATCAAGTTCGGATGAAAAAAAATTTTGCCGAGTATTCAGAAAACCAGTAGTTTTTTGGAAGCTTGGCACACCTTTCCAATGAAGGTGTTTTACGCAGTCCTTGCTTGTGGCTATTTCAAGAGGAAACAAACCACAAAAACAGAACTTAGAACTACTTTATTTTGTCAAGTTTCAAGGAGCTAGCACAAACCGTGTTTGATTTAGACTTAAAAAACCCATCTATCTGTATAGGAGGAAATAGAGTGAAACCTAAAAATTCAAACTGTTACTGGTAACGAACGCTTCATCCTAGAAGAGTGAAAGTTGGGCAGCTAAGTGGACTTAGTGAACTGATCATTACCACAGAGATCATCAAGGTCGGATGAAAAAAAATTTGCCGAGTATTCAGAAAACCAGTAGTATTTTGGAAGCTTGGAACACCTTTCCAATAAAGGTGTTTTACGCAGTCTTTGCTTGTGGCTATTTCAAGAGGAAACAAACCACAAAGACAGAACTTAGAACTACTTTATTTTGTCAAGTTTCAAGGAGCTAGCACAAACCGTGTTTGATTTAGACTTAAAAAACACATCTATCTGTATAGGAGGAAATAGAGTGAAACCTAAAAATTCAAACTGTTACTGGTAAAGAACGCTTCATCCTAGAAGAGTGAAAATTGGGCAGGTAAGTGGACTTAGTGAACTGATCATTACCACAGAGATCATCAAGTTCGGATGAAAAAAAATTTGCCGAGTATTCAGAAAACCAGTTCTATTTTGGAAGCTTGGAACACCTTTCCAATAAAGGTGTTTTACGCAGTCTTTGCTTGTGGCTATTTCAAGACGAAGCAAACCACAAAGACAGAACTTAGAACTACTATATTTTGTCAAGTTTCAAAAAGCTAGCACAAACCGTGTTTGATTTAGACTTAAAAAACACATCTATCTGTATAGGAGGAAATAGAGTGAAACCTAAAAATTCAAACTGTTACTGGTAACGAACGCTTCATCCTAGAAGAGTGAAAATTGGGCAGCTAAGTGGACTTAGTGAACTGATCATTACCACAGAGATCATGAAGGTCGGATGAAAAAAAATTTGCCGAGTATTCCGAAAACCAGTAGTTTTTTGGAAGCTTGGCACACCTTTCCAATTAATGTGTTTTACGCAGTCTTTGCTTGTGCCTATTTCAAGAGGAAACAAACCACAAAGACAGAACTTAGAACTACTTTATTTTGTCAAGTTTCAAGGAGCTAGCACAAACCGTGTTTGATTTAGACTTCCAAACACATCTATATATATAGGAGGAAATAGAGTGAAACCTAAAAACTCAAGCTGTTACTGGTAACGAACGCTTCATCCTAGAAGAGTGAATATTGGGCAGCTAAGTGGACTAAGTAATCTGATCATTACCACAGAGATCATCAAGGTCGGATGAAAAAAAATTTTGCCGAGTATTCAGAAAACCAGTAGTTTTTTGGAAGCTTGGCACACCTTTCCAGTGAAGGTGTTTTACGCAGTCTTTCCTTGTGGCTATTTCAAGAGGAAACAAACCACAAAGACAGAACTTAGAACTACTTTATTTTGTCCAGTTTCAAGGAGCTAGCACAAACCGTGTTTGATTTAGACTTAAAAAACACATCTATCTGTATAGGAGGAAATAGAGTGAAACCTAAAAATTCAAACTGTTACTGGTAACGAACGCTTCATCCTAGAAGAGTGAAAATTGGGCAGGTAAGTGGACTTAGTGAACTCATCATTACCACAGAGATCATCAAAGTCGGATGAAAAAAAATTTGCCGAGTATTCAGAAAACCAGTAGTATTTTGGAAGCTTGGCACACCTTTCCAATGAATGTGTTTTACGCAGTCTTTGCTTGTGGCTATTTCAAGAGGAAACAAACCACAAAAACAGAACTTAGAACTACTTTATTTTGTCAAGTTTCAAGGAGCTAGCACAAACCGTGTTTGATTTAGACTTAAAAAACACATCTATCTGTATAGGAGGAAATAGAGTGAAACCTAAAAATTCAAACTGTTACTGGTAACGAACGCTTCATCCTAGAAGAGTGAAAGTTGGGCAGCTAAGTGGACTTAGTGAACTGATCATTACCACAGAGATCATCAAGGTCGGATGAAAAAAAATTTGCCGAGTATTCAGAAAACCAGTAGTATTTTGGAAGCTTGGCACACCTTTCCAATGAATGTGTTTTACGCAGTCTTTGCTTGTGGCTATTTCAAGAGGAAACAAACCACAAAGACAGAACTTAGAACTACTTTATTTTGTCAAGTTTCAAGGAGCTAGCAAAAACCGTGTTTGATTTAGACTTAAAAAACACATCTATCTGTATAGGAGGAAATAGAGTGAAACCTAAAAATTCAAACTGTTACTGGTAACGAATGCTTCATACTAGAAGAGTGAAAGTTGGGCAGCTAAGTGGACTTAGTGAACTGATCATTACCACAGAGATCATCAAGGTCGGATGAAAAAAAATTTGCCGAGTATTCAGAAAACCAGTAGTATTTTGGAAGCTTGGAACACCTTTCCAATGAATGTGTTTTACGCACTCTTAGCTTGTGGCTATTTCAAGAGGAAACAAACCACAAAGACAGAACTTAGAACTACTTTATTTTGTCAAGTTTCAAGGAGCTAGCACAAACCGTGTTTGATTTAGACTTAAAAAACACATCTATCTGTATAGGAGAAAATAGAGTGAAACCTAAAAACTCAAGCTGTTACTGGTAACGAACGCTTCATCCTAGAAGAGTGAATATTGGGCAGCTAAGTGGACTAAGTAAACTGATCATTACCACAGAGATCATCAAGGTCGGATGAAAAAAAATTTTGCCGAGTATTCAGAAAATTAATAGTTTTTTGGAAGCTTGGCACACCTTTCCAATGAAGGTGTTTTACGCAGTATTTGCTTGTGGCTATTTCAAGAGGAAACAAACCACAAAAACAGAACTTAGAACTACTTTATTTTGTCAAGTTTCAAGGAGCTAGCACAAACCGTGTTTGATTTAGACTTAAAAAACACATCTATCTGTATAGGAGGAAATAGAGTGAAACCTAAAAATTCAAACTGTTACTGGTAACGAACGCTTCATCCTAGAAGAGTGAAAGTTGGGCAGCTAAGTGGACTTAGTGAACTGATCATTACCACAGAGATCATCAAGTTCGGATGAAAAAAAATTTGCCGAGTATTCAGAAAACCAGTAGTATTTTGGAAGCTTGGAACATCTTTCCAATAAAGGTGTTTTACGCAGTTTTTGCTTTTGGCTATTTCAAGAGGAAACAAACCACAAAGACAGAACTTAGAACTACTTTATTTTGTCAAGTTTCAAGGAGCTAGCACAAACCGTGTTTGATTTAGACTTAAAAAACACATCTATCTGTATAGGAAGAAATAGAGTGAAACCTAAAAATTCAAACTGTTACTGGTAACGAACGCTTCATCCTAGAAGAGTGAAAGTTGGGCAGCTAAGTGGACTTAGTGAACTGATCATTACCACAGAGATCATGAAGGTCGGATGAAAAAAAAATTGCCGAGTATTCAGAAAACCAGTAGTATTTTGGAAGCTTGGCACACCTTTCCAATGAATGTGTTTTACGCAGTCTTTGCTTGTGGCTATTTCAAGAGGAAACAAACCACAAAGACAGAACTTAGAACTACTTTATTTTGTCAAGTTTCAAGGAGCTAGCACAAACCGTGTTTGATTTAGACTTAAAAAACACATCTATCTGTATAGGAGGAAATAGAGTGAAACCTAAAAATTCAAACTGTTGCTGGTAACGAACGCTTCATCCTAGAAGATTGAAAATTGGGCAGCTAACTGGACTTAGTGAACTGATCATTACCACAGAGATCATCAAGGTCGGATGAAAAAAAATTTGCCGAGTATTCAGAAAACCAGTTCTATTTTGGAAGCTTGGAACACCTTTCCAATGAAGGTGTTTTACGCAGTGTTTGCTTGTGGCTATTTCAAGAGGAAACAAACCACAAAGACAGAACTTAGAACTACTTTATTTTGTCAAGTTTCAAGGAGCTAAAACAAACCGTGTTTGATTTACACTTAAAAAACACATCTATCTGTATAGGAGGAAATAGAGTGAAAACTAAAAATTCAAACTGTTACTGGTAACGAACGCTTCATCCTAGAAGAGTGAAAGTTGGGCAGCTAAGTGGACTTAGTGAACTGATCATTACCACAGAGATCATCAAGGTCGGATGAAAAAAAATTTGCCGAGTATACAGAAAACCAGTAGTATTTTGGAAGCTTGGAACAACTTTCCAATAAAGGTGTTTTACGCAGTCTTTGCTTGTGGCTATTTCAAGACGAAACAAACCACAAAGACAGAACTTAGAACTACTTTATTTTGTCAAGTTTCATAAAGCTAGCACAAACCGTGTTTGATTTAGACTTAAAAAACACATCTATCTGTATAGGAGGAAATAGAGTGAAACCTAAAAATTCAAACTGTTACTGGTAACGAACGCTTCATCCTAGAAGAGTGAAAATTGGGCAGCTAAGTGGACTTAGTGAACTGATCATTACCACAGAGATCATCAAGGTCGGATGAAAAACAATTTGCCGAGTATTCAGAAAACCAGTAGTTTTTTGGAAGCTTGGCACACCTTTCCAATTAATGTGTTTTACGCAGTCTTTGCTTGTGCCTATTTCAAGAGGAAACAAACCACAAAGACAGAACTTAGAACTACTTTATTTTGTCAAGTTTCAAGGAGCTAGCACAAACCGTGTTTGATTTAGACTTCCAAACACATCTATATATATAGGAGGAAATAGAGTGAAACCTAAAAACTCAAGCTGTTACTGGTAACGAACGCTTCATCCTAGAAGAGTGAATATTGGGCAGCTAAGTGGACTAAGTAAACTGATCATTACCACAGAGATCATCAAGGTCGGATGAAAAAAAATTTTGCCGAGTATTCAGAAAACCAGTAGTTTTTTGGAAGCTTGGCACACCTTTCCAGTGAAGGTGTTTTACGCAGTCTTTGCTTGTGGCTATTTCAAGAGGAAACAAACCACAAAGACAGAACTTAGAACTACTTTATTTTGTCCAGTTTCAAGGACCTAGCACTAACCGTGTTTGATTTAGACTTAAAAAACACATCTATCTGTATAGGAGGAAATAGAGTGAAACCTAAAAATTCAAACTGTTACTGGTAACGAACGCTTCATCCTAGAAGAGTGAAAATTGGGCAGGTAAGTGGACTTAGTGAACTGATCATTACCACAGGGATCATCAAAGTCGGATGAAAAAAAATTTGCCGAGTATTCAGAAAACCAGTAGTATTTTGGAAGCTTGGCACACCTTTCCAATGAATGTGTTTTACGCAGTCTTTGCTTGTGGCTATTTCAAGAGGAAACAAACCACAAAAACAGAACTTAGAACTACTTTATTTTGTCAAGTTTCAAGGAGCTAGCACAAAATGTGTTTGATTTAGACTTAAAAAACACATCTATCTGTATAGGAGGAAATACAGTGAAACCTAAAAATTCAAACTGTTACTGGTAACGAACGCTTCATCCTAGAAGAGTGAAAATTGGGCAGGTAAGTGGACTTAGTGAACTGATCATTACCACAGAGATCATCAAGGTCGGATGAAAAAAAATTTGCCGAGTATTCAGAAAACCAGTAGTATTTGGAAGCTTGGAACATCTTTCCAATGAATGTGTTTTACGCAGTCTTTGCTTGTGGCTATTTCAAGAGGAAACAAACCACAAAGAAAGAACTTAGAACTACTTTATTTTGTCAAGTTTCAAGGAGCTAGCACAAACCGTGTTTGATTTAGACTTAAAAAACACATCTATCTGTATAGGAGGAAATAGAGTGAAACCTAAAAACTCAAGCTGTTACTGGTTACGAACGCTTCATCCTAGAAGAGTGAATATTGGGCAACTAAGTGGACTAAGTAAACTGATCATTACCACAGAGATCATCAAGGTCGGATGAAAAAAAATTTTGCCGAGTATTCAGAAAACCAGTAGTTTTTTGGAAGCTTGGCACACCTTTCCAATGAATGTGTTTTACGCAGTCTTTGCTTGTGGCTATTTCAAGAGGAAACAAACCACACAAACAGAACTTAGAACTACTTTATTTTGTCCAGTTTCAAGGAGCTAGCACAAACCGTTTTTGATTTAGACTTAAAAAACACATCTATCTGTATAGGAGGAAATTGAGTGAAACCTAAAAATTCAAACTGTTACTGGTAACGAACGCTTCATCGTAGAAGAGTGAAAGTTGGGCAGCTAAGTGGACTTAGTGAACTGATCATTACCACAGAGATCATCAAGGTCGGATGAAAAAAAATTTGCCGAGTATTCAGAAAACCAGTAGTATTTTGGAAGCTTGGCACACCTTTCCAATGAATGTGTTTTACGCAGTCTTTGCTTGTGGCTATTTCAAGAGGAAACAAACCACAAAGACAGAACTTAGAACTACTTTATTTTGTCAAGTTTTAAGGAGCTAGCACAAACCGTGTTTGATTTAGACTTAAAAAACACATCTATCTGTATAGGAGGAAATAGAGTGAAACCTAAAAATTCAAACTGTTACTGGTAACGAACGCTTCATCCTAGAAGAGTGAAAGTTGGGCAGCTAAGTGGACTTAGTGAACTGATCATTACCACAGAGATCATCAAGGTCGGATGAAAAAAAATTTGCCGAGTATTCAGAAAACCAGTAGTATTTTGGAAGCTTGGAACATCTTTCCAATAAAGGTGTTTTACGCAGTCTTTGCTTGTGGCTATTTCAAGAGGAAACAAACCACAAAGACAGAACTTAGAACTACTTTATTTTGTCAAGTTTCAAGGAGCTAGCACAAACGTGTTTGATTTAGACTTAAAAAACACATCTATCTGTATAGGAGGAAATAGAGTGAAACCTAAAAATTCAAACTGTTACTGGTAACGAACGCTTCATCCTAGAAGAGTGAAAGTTGGGCAGCTAAGTGGACTAAGTAAACTGATCATTACCACAGAGATCATCAAGGTCGGATGAAAAAAATTTGCCGTATATTCAGAAAACCAGTAGTTTTTTGGACTCTGGCACACCTTTCCAATGAAGGTGTTTTACGCAGTCTTTGCTTGTGGCTATTTCAAGAGGAAACAAACCACAAAGACAGAACTTAGAACTACTTTATTTTGTCAAGTTTCAAGGAGCTAGCACAAACCGTGTTTGATTTAGACTTCCAAACACATCTATATATATAGGAGGAAATAGAGTGAAACCTAAAAACTCAAGCTGTTACTGGTAACGAACGCTTCATCCTAGAAGAGTGAATATTGGGCAGCTAAGTGGACTAAGTAAACTGATCATTACCACAGAGATCATCAAGGTCGGATGAAAAAAAATTTTGCCGAGTATTCAGAAAACCAGTAGTTTTTTGGAAGCTTGGCACACCTTTCCAGTGAAGGTGTTTTACGCAGTCTTTGCTTGTGGCTATTTCAAGAGGAAACAAACCACAAAGACAGAACTTAGAACTACTTTATTTTGTCCAGTTTCAAGGACCTAGCACAAACCGTGTTTGATTTAGACTTAAAAAACACATCTATCTGTATAGGAGGAAATAGAGTGAAACCTAAAAATTCAAACTGTTACTGGTAACGAACGCTTCATCCTAGAAGAGTGAAAATTGGGCAGGTAAGTGGACTTAGTGAACTGATCATTACCACAGGGATCATCAAAGTCGGATGAAAAAAAATTTGCCGAGTATTCAGAAAACCAGTAGTTTTTTGGAAGCTTGGCACACCTTTCCAATGAATGTGTTTTACGCAGTCTTTGCTTGTGGCTATTTCAAGAGGAAACAAACCACAAAAACAGAACTTAGAACTACTTTATTTTGTCAAG
>NW_027517417.1:0-43971 GCF_048772815.1 Callospermophilus lateralis
GGAGTTCTCCTGATTTTTCTCTATGGTTTGGTTCCTCTTCAAGTAGCCCATAGGCACAGACTTTGGAAAAGCACTTTCATTGAGAGGGTTGCCAAGCTTCTAAGAAATAACGAGTTCCGAAATACCAGCAAATATTTTTTCACCCAATCTTGATGATACTTGGAGCTAATGATCAGTACACAAATCCACTTGGATCACCAAATTTTGTTCTTCTTGGTTGAAGCGTTCGTCTACAGTAGCAGTTTTTATATTTAGGTTTCTCTCTGTTCTCTCCTATATAGATAGATGAATTTGGAACTCTAAATCCAACATGGTTTGTAGTAGCTCTTTGAAACTTGACAAAATAAAGGAGGTCTCAGATTTGTCTCTATGGTTTGTTTCCTCTTCAAGTAGCCGTAGGCACAGACTGTGGGAAAGCACTTTCATTGAGAGGGGTTGCCAAGCTTCTAAGAAATAACGAGTTTTCGAAATACCAGCAAATATTTTTTCACCCAAATTTGATGATTTGGTGTAATGATCAGTACAGAAATCCCACTTGGCTCACGAAATTTTGTTCTTCTAGGTTGAAGCTTTCGTCTACAGTAGCAGTTTTTATATTTAAGTTTCCCTCGGTTCTCTCCTATATAGATAGATGAATTTGGAACTCTAAATCCAACATGTTTGTAGTAGCTCTTTGAACTTGACAAAATAAAGGAGTTCTCCGATTTTTCTCTATGGTTTGTTTCCTCTTCAAGTAGCCCTAGGCAAAGACTTTGGAAAAGCACTTTCATTGAGAGGGGTTGCCAAGCTTCTAAGAAATAACGAGTTTCCGAAATACCAGCAAATATTTTTTCACCCAATCTTGATGATACTTGGAGCTCATTGATCAGTACACAAATCCCACTTGGCTCACCAAATTTTGTTATTCTTGGTTGAAGCGTTCGTCTACAGTAGCAGTTTTTATATTTAGGTTTCCCTCTGTTCTCCTATATAGAAAGAGGAATTTGGAACTCTAAATCCAACATGGTTTGTAGTAGCTCTTTGAAATATGACAAAATAAAGGAGTTCTCAGCTTTTTCTCTATGGTTTGTTCCTCTTCAAGTAGCCCTAGGCACAGACTGTGGAAAGCACTTTCATTGAGATGGGTTGCCAAGCTTCTAAGAAATAACGACTTTCCGAAATACCAGCAAATATTTTTTCACACAATCTTGTTGATACTTGGTGGTAATGATCAGTACACAAATCCCACTTGGCTCACCAAATTTTGTTCTTCTAGGTTGAAGCGTTCGTCTACAGTAGCAGTTTTTATATTTAGGTTTCTCTCTGTTCTCTTCTATATATATAGATGAATTTGGAACTCTAAATCCAACAGGGTTTGCAGTAGCTCTTTGAAACTTGACAAAATAAAGGAGGTCTCAAGATTTGCCTCTATGGTTTGTTTCCTCTTCAAGTAGCCCTAGGCACAGACTTGGGAAAAGCACTTCATTGAGAGGGTTTGCCAAGCTTCTAAGAAATAACGAGTTCCGAAATACCAGCAAATATTTTTTCACACCAATCTTGATGATACTTGGAGTTCATGATCAGTACACAAATCCCACTTGGCTCACCAAATTTTGTCTTCTTGGTTGAAGCGTTCGTCTACAGTAGCAGTTTTTATATTTAGGTTTCTCTCTGTTCTCTCCTATATAAGATAGATGATTTGGAACTCAAAATCCAACATGGTTTGTAGTAGCTCTTTTGAAACTTGACAAAATAAATGGAGTTCTCCCTTTTTCTCTATGGTTTGTTTCCTCTTCAAGTAGCCCTAGGCACAGACTTTGGAAAAGCACTTTCATTGACAGGGGTGCTCAGCTTCTAAGAAATAACGCGTTTCCGAAATACCAGCAAATATTTTTTCATCCAATCTTGATGATACTTGGAGCTAATGATCAGTACACAAATCCCACTTTGGTTCACCAAATTTTGTTCTTCTTGGTTGAAGCGTTCGTCTACAGTAGCAGTTTTTATATTTAGGTTTCTCTCTGTTCTCTCCTATATAGACAGACGGATTTTTAACTCTAAATCCAACATGGTTTGTAGTAGCTCCTTTGAAACTTGACAAAATAAAGGAGTTCTTCCGATTGTCTCTATGGTTTGTTTCCTCTTCAAGTAGCCCTAGGCACAGACTTTGGAAAAGCACTTTCATTGAGAGGGTTGCCAAGCTTCTAAGAAATAACGAGTTTACGAAATACCAGCAAATATTTTTTCACCCAATCTTGATGATACTTGGAGCTCATGATCAGTACACAAATCCCACTTGGATCACCAAATTTTGTTCTTCTTGGTTGAAGCGTTCGTCTAGAGTAGCAGTTTTTATATTTAGGTTTCCCTCTGTTCTCTCCTATATAGAAAGATGAATTTGGAACTCTAAATCCAACATGGTTTGTAGTAGCTCTTTGAAACTTGAGAAAATGAAGGAGTTCTCAGTTTTGTCTCTATGGGTTGTTTCCTCTTCAAGTAGCCCTAGGAACAGACTGTGAAAGCACTTTCATTGAGAGGGGTTGCCAAGCTTCTAAGAAATAACGAGTTTCCGAAATACCAGCAAATATTTTTTCACCCAATCTTGATGATACTTGGAGCTCATGATCAGTACACAAATCCCCACTTGGAATCACCAAATTTTGTTCTTCTTGTTGAAGCGTTCGTCTAGAGTAGCAGTTTTTATATTTAGGTTCTCTCTGTTCTCTCCTATATAGATAGATGAATTTGGAACTCTAAATCCAACATGGTTTGTAGTAGCTCTTTGAAACTTGACAAAATATAGGAGTTCTCTGATTTTTCTCTATGGTTTTTTCCTCTTCAAGTAGCCCCTAGGCACAGACTTTGGAAAAGCACTTTCATTGAGAGGGGTTGCCAAGCTTCTAAGAAATAACGAGTTTCCGAAATACCAGCAAATATTTTTTCACCCAATCTTGATGATACTTGGAGCTAATGATCAGTACACAAATCCCACTTGGATCACCAAATTTTGTTCTTCTTGGTTGAAGCGTTCGTCTACAGTAGCAGTTTTTATATTTAGGTTTCTCTCTGTTCTCTCCTATATAGATAGATGAATTTGGAACTCTAAATCCAACATGGTTTGTAGTAGCTCTTTGAAACTTGACAAAATAAAGGAGGTCTCAGATTTGTCTCTATGGTTTGTTTCCTCTTCAAGTAGCCGTAGGCACAGACTGTGGGAAAGCACTTTCATTGAGAGGGGTGCCAAGCTTCTAAGAAATAACGAGTTTCGAAATACCAGCAAATATTTTTTCACCCAAATTTGATGATTTGGTGGTAATGATCAGTACAGAAATCCCACTTGGCTCACGAAATTTTGTTCTTCTAGGTTGAAGCTTTCGTCTACAGTAGCAGTTTTTATATTTAAGTTTCCCTCGGTTCTCTCCTATATAGATAGATGAATTTGGAACTCTAAATCCAACATGGTTGTAGTAGCTCTTTGAACTTGACAAAATAAAGGAGTTCTCCGATTTTTCTCTATGGTTTGTTTCCTCTTCAAGTAGCCCTAGGCACAGACTTTGGAAAAGCACTTTCATTGAGAGGGTTGCCAAGCTTCTAAGAAATAACGCGTTTCCGAAATACCAGCAAATATTTTTCATCCAATCTTGATGATACTTGGAGCTAATGATCAGTACACAAATCCCACTTGGATCACCAAATTTTGTTCTTCTTGGTTGAAGCGTTCGTCTACAGTAGCAGTTTTTATATTTAGGTTTCTCTCTGTTCTCTCCTATATAGACAGACGGATTTTTTAACTCTAAATCCAACATGGTTTGTAGTAGCTCTTTGAAACTTGACAAAATAAAGGAGTTCTCAGATTTGTCTCTATGGTTTGTTTCCTCTTCAAGTAGCCCTAGGCACAGACTGTGGAAAAGCACTTCATTGAGAGGGGATGCCAAGCTTCTAAGAAATAACGATTTTCCCGAAATACAAGCAAATATTTTTTCACCAATCTTGATGATACTTGTTGCTAATGATCAGTACACATATCCCACTTGGCTCACAATTTAGTTCTTCTAGGTTGAAGCATTCGTGTACAGTGGCAGTTTTTATATTTAGGTTTACCTCTGTTCTCTCCTATACAGATAGATGAATTTGGAACTCTAAATCCAACATGGTTTGTAGTAGCTCTTTGAAACTTGACAAAATAAAGGAGTTCTCAGTTTTGTCTCGATGGTTTTTTTCCTCTTCAAGTAGCCCTAGGCACAGACTTTGGAAAAGCACTTTCATTGAGAGGGGTTGCCAAGCTTCTAAGAAATAACGAGTTTCCGAAATACCAGCAAATATTTTTTCACCCAATCTTGATGATACTTGGAGCTAATGATCAGTACACAAATCCCACTTGGATCACCAAATTTTGTTCTTCTAGGTTGAAGCGTTCGTCTACAGTAGCAGTTTTTATATTTAGGTTTCCGTCTGTTCTCTCCTATACAGAAAGATGAATTGGAACTCTAAATCCAACATGGTTTGTAGTAGCTCTTTGAAACTTGACAAAATAAAGGAGTTCTCAGTTTTGTCTCTATGGTTTGTTTCCTCTTCAAGTAGCCCTAGGCACAGACTGTGGAAAGTACTTTCATTAAGATGGGTTGCCAAGCTTCTAAGAAATAACGAATTTCCAAAATACCAGCAAATATTTTTCACACACTCTTGTTGATACTTGGTGCTAATGATCAGTACACAAATCCCACTTGGCTCACCAAATTTTGTTCTTCTAGGTTGAAGCGTTCGTCTACAGTAGCAGTTTTTATATTTAGGTTTCTCTCTGTTCTCTCTTATATATATAGATGAATTTGGAATCTAAATCCAACAGGGTTTGCAGTAGCTCTTTTGAAACTTGACAAAATAAAGGAGGTCTCAGATTTGCCTCTATGGTTTGTTTCCTCTTCAAGTAGCCCTAGGCACAGACTGTGGAAAAGCACTTTCATTGAGAGGGGTTGCCAAGCTTCTAAGAAATAACGAGTTTCCGAAATACCAGCAAATATTTTTTCACCCAATATTGATGATACTTGTAGCTAATGATCAGTACACATATCCCACTTGGCTCACCAAATTTAGTTCTTCTAGGTTGAAGCTATCGTGTACAGTAGCAGTTTTTATATTTAGGTTTCCCTCTGTTCTCTCCTATACAGATAGATGAATTTGGAACTCTAAATCCAACATGGTTTGTAGTAGCTCTTTGAAACTTGACAAAATAAAGGAGTTCTCCGATTTTTCTCTATGGTTTGTTTCCTCTTCAAGTAGCCCTAGGCACAGACTTTGGAAAAGCACTTTCATTGAGAGGGGTTGCCAAGCTTCTAAGAAATAACGAGATTCCGAAATACCAGCAAATATTTTTTCACCCAATCTTGATGATACTTGGAGTTCATGATCAGTACACAAATCCCACTTGGCTCACCAAATTTTGTTCTTCTTGGTTGAAGCGTTCGTCTACAGTAGCAGTTTTTATATTTAGGTTTCTCTCTGTTCTCTCCTATATAGATAGATGAATTTGGAACTCAAAATCCAACATGGTTTGTAGTAGCTCTTTGAAACTTGACAAAATAAAGGAGTTCTCCCTTTTTCTCTATGGTTTGTTTTTTCTTCAAGTAGCCCTAGGCACAGACTTTGGAAAAGCACTTTCATTGACAGGGGTTGCCAAGCTTCTAAGAAATAACGCGTTTCCGAAATACCAGCAAATATTTTTTCATCCAATCTTGATGATACTTGGAGCTAATGATCAGTACACAAATCCCACTTGGATCACCAAATTTTGTTCTTCTTGGTTGAAGCGTTCGTCTACAGTAGCAGTTTTTATATTTAGGTTTCTCTCTGTTCTCTCCTATATAGACAGACGGATTTTTTAACTCTAAATCCAACATGGTTTGTAGTAGCTCTTTGAAACTTGACAAAATAAAGGAGTTCTCCGATTTGTCTCTATGGTTTGTTTCCTCTTCAAGTAGCCCTAGGCACAGACTTTGGAAAAGCACTTTCATTGAGAGGGGTTGCCAAGCTTCTAAGAAATAACGACTTTCCGAAATACCAGCAAATATTTTTTCACCCAATCTTGATGATACTTGGAGCTCATGATCAGTACACAAATCCCACTTGGATCACCAAATTTTGTTCTTCTTGGTTGAAGCGTTCGTCTAGAGTAGCAGTTTTTATATTTAGGTTTCCCTCTGTTCTCTCCTATATAGAAAGATGAATTTGGAACTCTAAATCCAACATGGTTTGTAGTAGCTCTTTGAAACTTGAGAAAATGAAGGAGTTCTCAGTTTTGTCTCTATGGGTTGTTTCCTCTTCAAGTAGCCCTAGGCACAGACTGTGGAAAGCACTTTCATTGAGAGGGGTTGCCAAGCTTCTAAGAAATAACGAGTTTCCGAAATACCAGCAAATATTTTTTCACCCAATCTTGATGATACTTGGAGCTCATGATCAGTACACAAATCCCACTTGGATCACCAAATTTTGTTCTTCTTGGTTGAAGCGTTCGTCTAGAGTAGCAGTTTTTATATTTAGGTTTCTCTCTGTTCTCTCCTATATAGATAGATGAATTTGGAACTCTAAATCCAACATGGTTTGTAGTAGCTCTTTGAAACTTGACAAAATAAAGGAGTTCTCTGATTTTTCTCTATGGTTTGTTTCCTCTTCAAGTAGCCCTAGGCACAGACTTTGGAAAAGCACTTTCATTGAGAGGGGTTGCCAAGCTTCTAAGAAATAACGAGTTTCCGAAATACCAGCAAATATTTTTTCACCCAATCTTGATGATACTTGGAGCTAATGATCAGTACACAAATCCCACTTGGATCACCAAATTTTGTTCTTCTTGGTTGAAGCGTTCGTCTACAGTAGCAGTTTTTATATTTAGGTTTCTCTCTGTTCTCTCCTATATAGATAGATGAATTTGGAACTCTAAATCCAACATGGTTTGTAGTAGCTCTTTGAAACTTGACAAAATAAAGGAGGTCTCAGATTTGTCTCTATGGTTTGTTTCCTCTTCAAGTAGCCGTAGGCACAGACTGTGGGAAAGCACTTTCATTGAGAGGGGTTGCCAAGCTTCTAAGAAATAACGAGTTTCGAAATACCAGCAAATATTTTTTCACCCAAATTTGATGATTTGGTGGTAATGATCAGTACAGAAATCCCACTTGGCTCACGAAATTTTGTTCTTCTAGGTTGAAGCTTTCGTCTACAGTAGCAGTTTTTATATTTAAGTTTCCCTCGGTTCTCTCCTATATAGATAGATGAATTTGGAACTCTAAATCCAACATGGTTTGTAGTAGCTCTTTGAACTTGACAAAATAAAGGAGTTCTCCGATTTTTCTCTATGGTTTGTTTCCTCTTCAAGTAGCCCTAGGCACAGACTTTGGAAAAGCACTTTCATTGAGAGGGGTTGCCAAGCTTCTAAGAAATAACGCGTTTCCGAAATACCAGCAAATATTTTTTCATCCAATCTTGATGATACTTGGAGCTAATGATCAGTACACAAATCCCACTTGGATCACCAAATTTTGTTCTTCTTGGTTGAAGCGTTCGTCTACAGTAGCAGTTTTTATATTTAGGTTTCTCTCTGTTCTCTCCTATATAGACAGACGGATTTTTTAACTCTAAATCCAACATGGTTTGTAGTAGCTCTTTGAAACTTGACAAAATAAAGGAGTTCTCAGTTTTGTCTCGATGGTTTTTTTCCTCTTCAAGTAGCCCTAGGCACAGACTTTGGAAAAGCACTTTCATTGAGAGGGGTTGCCAAGCTTCTAAGAAATAACGAGTTTCCGAAATACCAGCAAATATTTTTTCACCCAATCTTGATGATACTTGGAGCTAATGATCAGTACACAAATCCCACTTGGATCACCAAATTTTGTTCTTCTAGGTTGAAGCGTTCGTCTACAGTAGCAGTTTTTATATTTAGGTTTCCGTCTGTTCTCTCCTATATAGAAAGATGAATTTGGAACTCTAAATCCAACATGGTTTGTAGTAGCTCTTTGAAACTTGACAAAATAAAGGAGTTCTCAGTTTTGTCTCTATGGTTTGTTTCCTCTTCAAGTAGCCCTAGGCACAGACTGTGGAAAGTACTTTCATTAAGATGGGTTGCCAAGCTTCTAAGAAATAACGAATTTCCAAAATACCAGCAAATATTTTTTCACACACTCTTGTTGATACTTGGTGCTAATGATCAGTACGCAAATCCCACTTGGCTCACCAAATTTTGTTCTTCTAGGTTGAAGCGTTCGTCTACAGTAGCAGTTTTTATATTTAGGTTTCTCTCTGTTCTCTCCTATATAGATAGATGAATTTGGAACTCTAAATCCAACATGGTTTGTAGTAGCTCTTTGAAACTTGACAAAATAAAGGAGTTCTCTGATTTTTCTCTATGGTTTGTTTCCTCTTCAAGTAGCCCTAGGCACAGACTTTGGAAAAGCACTTTCATTGAGAGGGGTTGCCAAGCTTCTAAGAAATAACGAGTTTCCGAAATACCAGCAAATATTTTTTCACCCAATCTTGATGATACTTGGAGCTAATGATCAGTACACAAATCCCACTTGGATCACCAAATTTTGTTCTTCTTGGTTGAAGCGTTCGTCTACAGTAGCAGTTTTTATATTTAGGTTTCTCTCTGTTCTCTCCTATATAGATAGATGAATTTGGAACTCTAAATCCAACATGGTTTGTAGTAGCTCTTTGAAACTTGACAAAATAAAGGAGGTCTCAGATTTGTCTCTATGGTTTGTTTCCTCTTCAAGTAGCCGTAGGCACAGACTGTGGGAAAGCACTTTCATTGAGAGGGGTTGCCAAGCTTCTAAGAAATAACGAGTTTCGAAATACCAGCAAATATTTTTTCACCCAAATTTGATGATTTGGTGGTAATGATCAGTACAGAAATCCCACTTGGCTCACGAAATTTTGTTCTTCTAGGTTGAAGCTTTCGTCTACAGTAGCAGTTTTTATATTTAAGTTTCCCTCGGTTCTCTCCTATATAGATAGATGAATTTGGAACTCTAAATCCAACATGGTTTGTAGTAGCTGTTTGAACTTGACAAAATAAAGGAGTTCTCCGATTTTTCTCTATGGTTTGTTTCCTCTTCAAGTAGCCCTAGGCACAGACTTTGGAAAAGCACTTTCATTGAGAGGGGTTGCCAAGCTTCTAAGAAATAACGCGTTTCCGAAATACCAGCAAATATTTTTTCATCCAATCTTGATGATACTTGGAGCTAATGATCAGTACACAAATCCCACTTGGATCACCAAATTTTGTTCTTCTTGGTTGAAGCGTTCGTCTACAGTAGCAGTTTTTATATTTAGGTTTCTCTCTGTTCTCTAGTATATAGACAGACGGATTTTTTAACTCTAAATCCAACATGGTTTGTAGTAGCTCTTTGAAACTTGACAAAATAAAGGAGTTCTCAGATTTGTCTCTATGGTTTGTTTCCTCTTCAAGTAGCCCTAGGCACAGACTGTGGAAAAGCACTTTCATTGAGAGGGGATGCCAAGCTTCTAAGAAATAACGATTTTCCGAAATACAAGCAAATATTTTTTCACCCAATCTTGATGATACTTGTTGCTAATAATCAGTACACATATCCCACTTGGCTCACAATTTAGTTCTTCTAGGTTGAAGCATTCGTGTACAGTGGCAGTTTTTATATTTAGGTTTACCTCTGTTCTCTCCTATACAGATAGATGAATTTGGAACTCTAAATCCAACATGGTTTGTAGTAGCTCTTTGAAACTTGACAAAATAAAGGAGTTCTCAGTTTTGTCTCGATGGTTTTTTTCCTCTTCAAGTAGCCCTAGGCACAGACTTTGGAAAAACACTTTCATTGAGAGGGGTTGCCAAGCTTCTAAGAAATAACGAGTTTCCGAAATACCAGCAAATATTTTTTCACCCAATCTTGATGATACTTGGAGCTAATGATCAGTACACAAATCCCACTTGGATCACCAAATTTTGTTCTTCTAGGTTGAAGCGTTCGTCTACAGTAGCAGTTTTTATATTTAGGTTTCCGTCTGTTCTCTCCTATATAGAAAGATGAATTTGGAACTCTAAATCCAACATGGTTTGTAGTAGCTCTTTGAAACTTGACAAAATAAAGGAGTTCTCAGTTTTGTCTCTATGGTTTGTTTCCTCTTCAAGTAGCCCTAGGCACAGACTGTGGAAAGTACTTTCATTAAGATGGGTTGCCAAGCTTCTAAGAAATAACGAATTTCCAAAATACCAGCAAATATTTTTTCACACACTCTTGTTGATACTTGGTGCTAATGATCAGTACACAAATCCCACTTGGCTCACCAAATTTTGTTCTTCTAGGTTGAAGCGTTCGTCTACAGTAGCAGTTTTTATATTTAGGTTTCTCTCTGTTCTCTCCTATATAGATAGATGAATTTGGAACTCTAAATCCAACAGGGTTTGCAGTAGCTCTTTGAAACTTGACAAAATAAAGGAGGTCTCAGATTTGCCTCTATGGTTTGTTTCCTCTTCAAGTAGCCCTAGGCACAGACTGTGGAAAAGCACTTTCATTGAGAGGGGTTGCCAAGCTTCTAAGAAATAACGAGTTTCCGAAATACCAGCAAATATTTTTTCACCCAATCTTGATGATACTTGGAGTTCATGATCAGTACACAAATCCCACTTGGCTCACCAAATTTTGTTCTTCTTGGTTGAAGCGTTCGTCTACAGTAGCAGTTTTTATATTTAGGTTTCTCTCTGTTCTCTCCTATATAGATAGATGAATTTGGAACTCAAAATCCAACATGGTTTGTAGTAGCTCTTTGAAACTTGACAAAATAAAGGAGTTCTCCCTTTTTCTCTATGGTTTGTTTCCTCTTCAAGTAGCCCTAGGCACAGACTTTGGAAAAGCACTTTCATTGAGAGGGGTTGCCAAGCTTCTAAGAAATAACGCGTTTCCGAAATACCAGCAAATATTTTTTCATCCAATCTTGATGATTCTTGGAGCTAATGATCAGTACACAAATCCCACTTGGATCACCAAATTTTGTTCTTCTTGGTTGAATCGTTCGTCTACAGTAGCAGTTTTTATATTTAGGTTTCTCTCTGTTCTCTCCTATATAGACAGACGGATTTTTTAACTCTAAATCCAACATGGTTTGTAGTAGCTCTTTGAAACTTGACAAAATAAAGGAGTTCTCAGATTTGTCTCTATGGTTTGTTTCCTCTTCAAGTAGCCCTAGGCACAGACTGTGGAAAAGCACTTTCATTGAGAGGGGTTGCCAAGCTTCTAAGAAATAACGATTTTCCGAAATACAAGCAAATATTTTTTCACCCAATCTTGATGATACTTGTTGCTAATGATCAGTACACATATCCGACTTGGCTCACCAAATTTAGTTCTTCTAGGTTGAAGCATTCGTGTACAGTAGCAGTTTTTATATTTAGGTTTACCTCTGTTCTCTCCTATACAGATAGATGAATTTGGAACTCTAAATCCAACATGGTTTGTAGTAGCTCTTTGAAACTTGACAAAATAAAGGAGTTCTCAGTTTTGTCTCGATGGTTTTTTTCCTCTTCAAGTAGCCCTAGGCACAGACTGTGGAAAGCACTTTCATTGAGAGGGGTTGCGAAGCTTCTAAGCAATAACGAGTTTCCGAAATACCAGCAAATATTTTTTCACCCAATCTTGATGATACTTGGTGGTAATTATCAGTACACAAATCCTACTTAGCTCACCAAATTTTGTTCTTCTAGGTTGAAGCGTTCGTCTACAGTAGCAGTTTTTATATTTAGGTTTCCCTCTGTTCTCTCCCATATAGATAGATAAATTTGGAACTCTAAATCCAACATGGTTTGTAGTAGCTCTTTGAAACTTGACAAAATAAAGGAGTTCTCAGTTTTGTCTCAATGGTTTGTTTCCTCTTCAAGTAGCCCTAGACACAGACTGTGGAAAAGCACTTTCATTGAGAGGGGTTGCCAAGCTTCTAAGAAATTACGAGTTTCCGAAATACCAGCAAATATTTTTTCACCCAATCTTGATGATACTTGGTGCTAATGATCAGTACACAAATCCCACTTGGCTCACCAAATTTTGTTCTTCTAGGTTGAAGCGTTCGTCTACAGTAGCAGTTTTTATATTTAGGTTTCCCTCTGTTCTCTCCTATATAGAAAGATGAATTTGGAACTCTAAATCCAACATGGTTTGTAGTAGCTCTTTGAAACTTGACAAAATTAAGGAGGTCTCAGATTTGTCTCTATGGTTTGTTTCCTCTTCAAGTAGCCCTAGGCACAGACTGTGGAAAAGCACTTTCATTGAGAGGGGTTGCCAAGCTTCTAAGAAATAACGAGTTTCCGAAATACCAGCAAATATTTTTTCACCCAATCTTGATGATACTTGGTGGTAATGATCAGTACACAAATCCCACTTGGCTTACCAAATTTTGTTCTTCTAGGTTGAAGCGTTCGTCTACAGTAGCAGTTTTTATATTTAGGTTTCCCTCTGTTCTCTCATATATAGATAGATAAATTTGGAACTCTAAATCCAACATGGTTTGTAGTAGCTCTTTGAAACTTGAGAAAATAAAGGAGTTCTCAGATTTGTCTCTATGGTTTGTTTCCTTTTCAAGTAGCCCTAGGCACAGACTGTGGAAAAGCACTTTCATTGAGAGGGGTTGCCAAGCTTCTAAAAATAACGAGTTTCCGAAAGAGCAGCAAATATTTTTTCACCCAACCTTGATGATACTTGGTGGTAATGATCAGTACAGAAATCCCACTTGGCTCACCAAATTTTGTTCTTCTAGGTTGAAGCGTTCGTCTACAGTAGCAGTTTTTATATTTAGGTTTCCCTCTGTTCTCTCCTATATAGATAGATGAATTTGGAACTCTAAATCCAACATGGTTTGTAGTAGCTCTTTGAAACTTGACAAAATAAAGGAGTTCTCAGTTTTGTCTCTATGGTTTGTTTAGTCTTAAAGTAGCCCTAGGCACAGTCTGGGGAAAGCACTTTCACTGAGATGGGTTGCCAAGCTTCTAAGAATTAAGGAGTTTCCGTATTACCAGCAAATATTTTTTCACACAATCTTGTTGATACTTGGTGGTAATGATCAGTACACAAATCCCACTTGGCTCATCAAATTTTGGTCTTCTAGGTTGAAGCGTTCGTCTACAGTAGCAGTTTTTATATTTAGGTTTCCCTCTGTTCTCTCCTATATAGATAGATGAATTTGGAACTCTAAATCCAACATGGTTTGTAGTAGCTTTTTGAAACTTGACAAACTGAAGGAGTTCTCAGATTTGTCTCTATGGTTTGTTTCCTCTTCAAGTAGCCCTAGGCACAGACTGTGGAAAAGCACTTTCATTGAGAGGTTTTGCCAAGCTTCTAAGAAATAACGAGTTTTGAAATACCAGCAAATATTTTTTCACACAATCTTGATGATACTTGGTGGTAATGATCAGTACACAAATCCCACTTGGCTCACCAAATTTTGTTCTTTTAGGTTAAAGCGTTCGTCTACAGTAGCAGTTTTTATATTTAGGTTTCCCTCTGTTCTCTCCTATATAGAAAGATGAATTTGGAACTCTAAATCCAACATGGTTTGTAGTAGCTCTTTGAAACTTGACAAAATAAAGGAGGTCTCAGATTTGTCTCTATGGTTTGTTTCCACTTCAAGTAGCCCTAGGCACAGACTTTGGAAAAGCACTTTCAATGAGAGGGGTTGCCAAGCTTCTAAGAAATAACGAGTTTCGAAATACCAGCAAATATTTTTTCACCCAAATTTGATGATTCTTGGTGGTAATGATCAGTACACAAATCCCACTTGGATCACCAAATTTTGTTCTTCTAGTTTGAAGCTTTCGTCTACAGTAGCAGTTTTTATATTTAGGTTTCCCTCTGTTCTCTCCTATATAGAAAGATGAATTTGGAACTCTAAATCCAACATGGTTTGTAGTAGCTCTTTGAAACTTGACAAAATAAAGGAGTTCTCAGTTTTGTTTCTATGGTTTGTTTCCTCTTCAAGTAGCCATAGGCACAGACTGTGGAAAGCACTTTCATTGAGATGGGTTGCCAAGCTTCTAAGAAATTACGAGTTTCCGAAATACCAGCAAATATTATTTCACACAATCTTGTTGATACTTGGTGGTAATGATCAGTATACAAATCCCACGTGGCTCACCAAATTTTGTTCTTCTAGTTTGAAGCTTTCGTCTACAGTAGCAGTTTTTATATTTAGGTTTCCCTCTGTTCTCTCCTATATAGAAAGATGAATTTGGAACTCTAAATCCAACATGGTTTGTAGTAGCTTTGAAACTTGACAAAATAAAGGAGGTCTCAGATTTGTCTCTATGGTTTGTTTCCTCTTCAAGTAGCCGTAGGCACAGACTGTGGGAAAGCACTTTCACTGAGAGGGGTTGCCAAGCTTCTAAGAAATAACGAGTTTCGAAATACCAGCAAATATTTTTTCACCCAAATTTGATGATTCTTGGTGGTAATGATCAGTACACAAATCCCACTTGACTCACGAAATTTTGTTCTTCTACGTTGAAGCGTTCGTCTACAGTAGCAGTTTTTATATTTAAGTTTCCCTCGGTTCTCTCCTATATAGATAGATGAATTTGGAACTCTAAATGCAACATGGTTTGTAGTAGCTCTTTGAAACTTGACAAAATAAAGGAATTCTCTGATTTTTCTCTATGGTTTGTTTCCTCTTCAAGTAGCCCTAGGCACAGACTTTGGAAAAGCACTTTCATTGAGAGGGGTTGCCAAGCTTCTAAGAAATAACGAGTTTCGAAATACCAGCAAATATTTTTTCACCCAAATTTGATGATTTGGTGGTAATGATCAGTACAGAAATCCCACTTGGCTAACGAAATTTTGTTCTTCTAGGTTGAAGCTTTCGTCTACAGTAGCAGTTTTTATATTTAAGTTTCCCTCGGTTCTCTCCTATATAGATAGATGAATTTGGAACTCTAAATCCAACATGGTTTGTAGTAGCTCTTTGAACTTGACAAAATAAAGGAGTTCTTCGATTTTTCTCTATGGTTTGTTTCCTCTTCAAGTAGCCCTAGGCACAGACTTTGGAAAAGCACTTTCATTGAGAGGGGTTGCCAAGCTTCTAAGAAATAACGAGTTTCCGAAATACCAGCAAATATTTTTTCACCCAATCTTGATGATACTTGGAGCTCATGATCAGTACACAAATCCCACTTGGCTCACCAAATTTTGTTATTCTTGGTTGAAGCGTTCGTCTACAGTAGCAGTTTTTATATTTAGGTTTCCCTCTGTTCTCTCCTATATAGAAAGAGGAATTTGGAACTCTAAATCCAACATGGTTTGTAGTAGCTCTTTGAAACTTGACAAAATAAAGGAGTTCTCAGTTTTGTCTCTATGGTTTGTTTCCTCTTCAAGTAGCCCTAGGCACAGACTGTGGAAAGCACTTTCATTGAGATGGGTTGCCAAGCTTCTAAGAAATAACGACTTTCCGAAATACCAGCAAATATTTTTTCACACAATCTTGTTGATACTTGGTGGTAATGATCAGTACACAAATCCCACTTGGCTCACCAAATTTTGTTCTTCTAGGTTGAAGCGTTCGTCTACAGTAGCAGTTTTTATATTTAGGTTTCTCTCTGTTCTCTCTTATATAGATAGATGAATTTGGAACTCTAAATCCAACAGGGTTTGCAGTAGCTCTTTGAAACTTGACAAAATAAAGGAGGTCTCAGATTTGCCTCTATGGTTTGTTTCCTCTTCAAGTAGCCCTAGGCACAGACTGTGGAAAAGCACTTTCATTGAGAGGGGTTGCCAAGCTTCTAAGAAATAACGAGTTTCCGAAATACCAGCAAATATTTTTTCACCCAATATTGATGATACTTGTAGCTAATGATCAGTACACATATCCCACTTGGCTCACCAAATTTAGTTCTTCTAGGTTGAAGCGTTCGTGTACAGTAGCAGTTTTTATATTTAGGTTTCCCTCTGTTCTCTCCTATACAGATAGATGAATTTGGAGCTCTAAATAAAACATGGTTTGTAGTAGCTCTTTGAAACTTGACAAAATAAAGGAGTTCTCCGATTTTTCTCTATGGTTTGTTTCCTCTTCAAGTAGCCCTAGGCACAGACTTTGGAAAAGCACTTTCATTGAGAGGGGTTGCCAAGCTTCTAAGAAATAACGAGTTTCCGAAATACCAGCAAATATTTTTTCACCCAATCTTGATGATACTTGGAGCTCATGATCAGTACACAAATCCCACTTGGCTCACCAAATTTTGTTCTTCTTGGTTGAAGCGTTCGTCTACAGTAGCAGTTTTTACATTTAGGTTTCTCTCTGTTCTCTCCTATATAGATAGATAAATTTGGAACTCTAAATCCAACATGGTTTGTAGTAGCTCTTTGAAACTTGACAAAATAAAGGAGTTCTCCCTTTTTCTCTATGGTTTGTTTCCTCTTCAAGTAGCCCTAGGCACAGACTTTGGAAAAGCACTTTCATTGAGAGGGGTTGCCAAGCTTCTAAGAAATAACGCGTTTCCGAAATACCAGCAAATATTTTTTCATCCAATCTTGATGATACTTGGAGCTAATGATCAGTACACAAATCCCACTTGGATCACCAAATTTTGTTCTTCTTGGTTGAAGCGTTCGTCTACAGTAGCAGGTTTTATATTTAGGTTTCTCTCTGTTCTCTCCTATATAGACAGACGGATTTTTTAACTCTAAATCCAACATGGTTTGTAGTAGCTCTTTGAAACTTGACAAAATAAAGGAGTTCTCAGATTTGTCTCTATGGTTTGTTTCCTCTTCAAGTAGCCCTAGGCACAGACTGTGGAAAAGCACTTTCATTGAGAGGGGTTGCCAAGCTTCTAAGAAATAACGATTTTCCGAAATACAAGCAAATATTTTTTCACCCAATCTTGATGATACTTGTTGCTAATGATCAGTACACATATCCGACTTGGCTCACCAAATTTAGTTCTTCTAGGTTGAAGCATTCGTGTACAGTAGCAGTTTTTATATTTAGGTTTACCTCTGTTCTCTCCTATACAGATAGATGAATTTGGAACTCTAAATCCAACATGGTTTGTAGTACCTCTTTGAAACTTGACAAAATAAAGGAGTTCTCAGTTTTGTCTCGATGTTTTTTTTCCTCTTCAAGTAGCCCTAGGCACAGACTGTGGAAAGCACTCTCATTGAGAGGGGTTGCGAAGCTTCTAAGCAATAACGAGTTTCCGAAATACCAGCAAATATTTTTTCACCCAATCTTGATGATACTTGGTGGTAATTATCAGTACACAAATCCTACTTAGCTCACCAAATTTTGTTCTTCTAGGTTGAAGCGTTCGTCTACAGTAGCAGTTTTTATATTTAGGTTTCCCTCTGTTCTCTCCCATATAGATAGATAAATTTGGAACACTAAATCCAACATGGTTTGTAGTAGCTCTTTGAAACTTGACAAAATAAAGGAGTTCTCAGTTTTGTCTCAATGGTTTGTTTCCTCTTCAAGTAGCCCTAGACAAAGACTGTGGAAAAGCACTTTCATTGAGAGGGGTTGCCAAGCTTCTAAGAAATTACGAGTTTCCGAAATACCAGCAAATATTTTTTCACCCAATCTTGATGATACTTGGTGCTAATGATCAGTACACAAATCCCACTTGGCTCACCAAATTTTGTTCTTCTAGGTTGAAGCGTTCGTCTACAGTAGCAGTTTTTATATTTAGGTTTCCCTCTGTTCTCTCCTATATAGAAAGATGAATTTGGAACTCTAAATCCAACATGGTTTGTAGTAGCTCTTTGAAACTTGACAAAATTAAGGAGGTCTCAGATTTGTCTCTATGGTTTGTTTCCTCTTCAAGTATCCCTAGGCACAGACTGTGGAAAAGCACTTTCATTGAGAGGGGTTGCCAAGCTTCTAAGAAATAACGAGTTTCCGAAATACCAGCAAATATTTTTTCACCCAATCTTGATGATACTTGGTGGTAATGATCAGTACACAAATCCCACTTGGCTTACCAAATTTTGTTCTTCTAGGTTGAAGCGTTCGTCTACAGTAGCAGTTTTTATATTTAGGTTTCCCTCTGTTCTCTCATATATAGATAGATAAATTTGGAACTCTAAATCCAACATGGTTTGTAGTAGCTCTTTGAAACTTGAGAAAATAAAGGAGTTCTCAGATTTGTCTCTATGGTTTGTTTCCTTTTCAAGTAGCCCTAGGCACAGACTGTGGAAAAGCACTTTCATTGAGAGGGGTTGCCAAGCTTCTAAAAATAACGAGTTTCCGAAAGAGCAGCAAATATTTTTTCACCCAACCTTGATGATACTTGGTGGTAATGATCAGTACAGAAATCCCACTTGGCTCACCAAATTTTGTTCTTCTAGGTTGAAGCGTTCGTCTACAGTAGCAGTTTTTATATTTAGGTTTCCCTCTGTTCTCTCCTATATAGATAGATGAATTTGGAACTCTAAATCCAACATGGTTTGTAGTAGCTCTTTGAAACTTGACAAAATAAAGGAGTTCTCAGTTTTGTCTCTATGGTTTGTTTAGTCTTAAAGTAGCCCTAGGCACAGTCTGGGGAAAGCACTTTCACTGAGATGGGTTGCCAAGCTTCTAAGAATTAAGGAGTTTCCGTATTACCAGCAAATATTTTTTCACACAATCTTGTTGATACTTGGTGGTAATGATCAGTACACAAATCCCACTTGGCTCATCAAATTTTTTTCTTCTAGGTTGAAGCGTTCGTCTACAGTAGCAGTTTTTATATTTAGGTTTCCCTCTGTTCTCTCCTATATAGATAGATGAATTTGGAACTCTAAATCCAACATGGTTTGTAGTAGCTTTTTGAAACTTGACAAACTGAAGGAGTTCTCAGATTTGTCTCTATGGTTTGTTTCCTCTTCAAGTAGCCCTAGGCACAGACTGTGGAAAAGCACTTTCATTGAGAGGGGTTGCCAAGCTTCTAAGAAATAACGAGTTTTGAAATACCAGCAAATATTTTTTCACACAATCTTGATGATACTTGGTGGTAATGATCAGTACACAAATCCCACTTGGCTCACCAAATTTTGTTCTTTTAGGTTAAAGCGTTCGTCTACAGTAGCAGTTTTTATATTTAGGGTTCCCTCTGTTCTCTCCTATATAGAAAGATGAATTTGGAACTCTAAATCCAACATGGTTTGTAGTAGCTCTTTGAAACTTGACAAAATAAAGGAGGTCTCAGATTTGTCTCTATGGTTTGTTTCCTCTTCAAGTAGCCCTAGGCACAGACTTTGGAAAAGCACTTTCAATGAGAGGGGTTGCCAAGCTTCTAAGAAATAACGAGTTTCGAAATACCAGCAAATATTTTTTCACCCAAATTTGATGATTCTTGGTGGTAATGATCAGTACACAAATCCCACTTGGATCACCAAATTTTGTTCTTCTAGTTTGAAGCTTTCGTCTACAGTAGCAGTTTTTATATTTAGGTTTCCCTCTGTTCTCTCCTATATAGAAAGATGAATTTGGAACTCTAAATCCAACATGGTTTGTAGTAGCTCTTTGAAACTTGACAAAATAAAGGAGTTCTCAGTTTTGTTTCTATGGTTTGTTTTCTCTTCAAGTAGCCCTAGGCACAGACTGTGGAAAGCACTTTCATTGAGATGGGTTGCCAAGCTTCTAAGAAATTACGAGTTTCCGAAATACCAGCAAATATTATTTCACACAATCTTGTTGATACTTGGTGGTAATGATCAGTATACAAATCCCACGTGGCTCACCAAATTTTGTTCTTCTAGTTTGAAGCTTTCGTCTACAGTAGCAGTTTTTATATTTAGGTTTCCCTCTGTTCTCTCCTATATAGAAAGATGAATTTGGAACTCTAAATCCAACATGGTTTGTAGTAGCTTTGAAACTTGACAAAATAAAGGAGGTCTCAGATTTGTCTCTATGGTTTGTTTCCTCTTCAAGTAGCCGTAGGCACAGACTGTGGGAAAGCACTTTCACTGAGAGGGGTTGCCAAGCTTCTAAGAAATAACGAGTTTCGAAATACCAGCAAATATTTTTTCACCCAAATTTGATGATTCTTGGTGGTAATGATCAGTACACAAATCCCCACTTGACTCACGAAATTTTGTTCTTCTACGTTGAAGCGTTCGTCTACAGTAGCAGTTTTTATATTTAAGTTTCCTTCGGTTCTCTCCTATATAGATAGATGAATTTGGAACTCTAAATGCAACATGGTTTGTAGTAGCTCTTTGAAACTTGACAAAATAAAGGAATTCTCTGATTTTTCTCTATGGTTTGTTTCCTCTTCAAGTAGCCCTAGGCACAGACTTTGGAAAAGCACTTTCATTGAGAGGGGTTGCCAAGCTTCTAAGAAATAACGAGTTTCCGAAATACCAGCAAATATTTTTTCACCCAATCTTGATGATACTTGGAGCTAATGATCAGTACACAAATCCCACTTGGATCACCAAATTTTGTTCTTCTTGGTTGAAGCGTTCGTCTACAGTAGCAGTTTTTATATTTAGGTTTCCCTCTGTTCTCTCCTATATAGATAGATGAATTTGGAACTCTAAATCCAACATGGTTTGTAGTAGCTCTTTGAAACTTGACAAAATAAAGGAGTTCTCAGTTTTGTCTCTATGGTTTGTTTCCTCTTCAAGTAGCCCTAGGCACAGACTGTGGAAAGCACTTTCATTAAGATGGGTTGCCAAGCTTCTAAGAAATAACGAGTTTCCGAAATACCAGCAAATATTTTTTCACACAATCTTGTTGATACTTGGTGCTAATGATCAGTACACAAATCCCACTTGGCTCACCAAATTTTGTTCTTCTAGGTTGAAGCGTTCGTCTACAGTAGCAGTTTTTATATTTAGGTTTCTCTCTGTTCTCTCCTATATAGATAGATGAATTTGGAACTCTAAATCCAACATGGTTTGTAGTAGCTCTTTGAAACTTGACAATATAAAGGAGTTCTCTGATTTTTCTCTATGGTTTGTTTCCTCTTCAAGTAGCCCTAGGCACAGACTTTGGAAAAGCACTTTCATTGAGAGGGGTTGCCAAGCTTCTAAGAAATAACGAGTTTCCGAAATACCAGCAAATATTTTTTCACACAATCTTGTTGATACTTGGTGGTAATGATCAGTACACAAATCCCACTTGGCTCACCAAATTTTGTTCTTCTAGGTTGAAGCGTTCGTCTACAGTAGCAGTTTTTATATTTAGGTTTCTCTCTGTTCTCTCCTATATAGATAGATGAATTTGGAACTCTAAATCCAACAGGGTTTGCAGTAGCTCTTTGAAACTTGACAAAATAAAGGAGGTCTCAGATTTGCCTCTATGGTTTGTTTCCTCTTCAAGTAGCCCTAGGCACAGACTGTGGAAAAGCACTTTCATTGAGAGGGGTTTCCAAGCTTCTAAGAAATAACGAGTTTCCGAAATACCAGCAAATATTTTTTCACCCAATCTTCATGATACTTGTTGCTAATGATCAGTACACATATCCCACTTGGCTCACCAAATTTAGTTCTTCTAGGTTGAAGCGTTCGTGTACAGTAGCAGTTTTTATATTTAGGTTTCCCTCTGTTCTCTCCTATACAGATAGATGAATTTGGAACTCTAAATCCAACATGGTTTGTAGTAGCTCTTTGAAACTTGACAAAATAAAGGAGTTCTCCGATTTTTCTCTATGGTTTGTTTCCTCTTCAAGTAGCCCTAGGCACAGACTTTGGAAAAGCACTTTCATTGAGAGGGGTTGCCAAGCTTCTAAGAAATAACGAGTTTCCGAAATACCAGCAAATATTTTTTCACCCAATCTTGATGATACTTGGAGCTCATGATCAGTACTCAAATCCCACTTGGATCACCAAATTTTGTTCTTCTTGGTTGAAGCGTTCGTCTACAGTAGCAGTTTTTGTATTTAGGTTTCAATCTGTTCTCTCCTATATAGAAAGATGAATTTGGAACTCTAAATCCAACATGGTTTGTAGTAGCTCTTTGAAACTTGAGAAAATGAAGGAGTTCTCAGTTTTGTCTCTATGGTTTGTTTAGTCTTAAAGTAGCCCTAGGCACTGTCTGGGGAAAGCACTTTCACTGAGATGGGTTGCCAAGCTTCTAAGAATTAAGGAGTTTCCGTATTACCAGCAAATATTTTTTCACACAATCTTGTTGATACTTTGTGGTAATGATCAGTACACAAATCCCACTTGGCTCATCAAATTTTGGTCTTCTAGGTTGAAGCGTTCGTCTACAGTAGCAGTTTTTATATTTAGGTTTCTCTCTGTTCTCTCCTATATAGATAGATGAATTTGGAACTCTAAATCCAACATGGTTTGTAGTAGCTCTTTGAAACTTGACAAAATAAAGGAGGTCTCAGATTTGTCTCTATGGTTTGTTTCCTCTTCAAGTAGCCGTAGGCACAGACTGTGGGAAAGCACTTTCACTGAGAGGGGTTGCCAAGCTTCTAAGAAATAAGGAGTTTCGAAATACCAGCAAATATTTTTTCACCCAAATTTGATGATTCTTGGTGGTAATGATCAGTACACAAATCCCACTTGGCTCACCGAATTTTGTTCTTCTAGGTTGAAGCGTTCGTCTACAGTAGCAGTTTTTATGTTTAAGTTTCCCTCGGTTCTCTCCTATATAGATAGATGAATTTGGAACTCTAAATCCAACATGGTTTGTAGTAGCTCTTTGAAACTTGACAAAATAAAGGAGTTCTCCGATTTTTCTCTATGGTTTGTTTCCTCTTCAAGTAGCCCTAGGCACAGACTTTGGAAAAGCACTTTCATTGGGAGGGGTTGCCAAGCTTCTAAGAAATAACGAGTTTCCGAAATACCAGCAAATATTTTTTCACCCAATCTTGATGATACTTGGAGCTCATGATCAGTACACAAATCCCACTTGGCTCACCAAATTTTGTTCTTCTTGGTTGAAGCGTTCGTCTACAGTAGCAGTTTTTATATTTAGGTTTCCCTCTGTTCTCTCCTATATAGAAAGATGAATTTGGAACTCTAAATCCAACATGGTTTGTAGTAGCTCTTTGAAACTTGAAAAAATGAAGGAGTTCTCAGTTTTGTCTCTATGGTTTGTTTCCTCTTCAAGTAGCCCTAGGCACAGACTGTGGAAAGCACTTTCATTGAGATGGGTTGCCAAGCTTCTAAGAAATTACGAGTTTCCGAAATACCAGCAAATATTATTTCACACAATCTTGTTGATACTTGGTGGTAATGATCAGTATACAAATCCCACTTGGCTCACCAAATTTTGTTCTTCTAGGTTGAAGCGTTCGTCTACAGTAGCAGTTTTTATATTTAGGTTTCTCTCTGTTCTCTCCTATATAGATAGATGAATTTGGAACTCTAAATCCAACATGGTTTGTAGTAGCTCTTTGAAACTTGACAAAATAAAGGAGGTCTCAGATTTGTCTCTATGGTTTGTTTCCTCTTCAAGTAGCCGTAGGCACAGACTGTGGGAAAGCACTTTCATTGAGAGGGGTTGCCAAGCTTCTAAGAAATAACGAGTTTCCGAAATACCAGCAAATATTTTTTCACCCAAATTTGATAATTCTTGGTGGTAATGATCAGTACACAAATCCCACTTGGCTCACGAAATTTTGTTCTTCTAGGTTGAAGCGTTCGTCTACAGTAGCAGTTTTTATATTTAAGTTTCCCTCGGTTCTCTCCTATATAGATAGATGAATTTGGAACTCTAAATCCAACATGGTTTGTAGTAGCTCTTTGAACTTGACAAAATAAAGGAGTTCTCCGGTTTTTCTCTATGGTTTGTTTCCTCTTCAAGTAGCCCTAGGCACAGACTTTGGAAAAGCACTTTCATTGAGAGGGGTTGCCAAGCTTCTAAGAAATAACGAGTTTCCGAAATACCAGCAAATATTTTTTCACCCAATCTTGATGATACTTGGAGCTAATGATCAGTACACAAATCCCACTTGGCTCACCAAATTTTGTTATTCTTGGTTGAAGCGTTCGTCTACAGTAGCAGTTTTTATATTTAGGTTTCTCTCTGTTCTCTCCTTTATAGAAAGAGGAATTTGGAACTCTAAATCCAACATGGTTTGTAGTAGCTCTTTGAAACTTGAAAAAATAAAGGAGTTCTCAGTTTTGTCTCTATGGTTTGTTTCCTCTTCATGTAGCCCTAGGCACAGACTGTGGAAAGCACTTTCATTGAGATGGGTTGCCAAGCTTCTAAGAAATAACGAGTTTCCGAAATACCAGCAAATATTTTTTCACACAATCTTGTTGATACTTGGTGGTAATGATCAGTACACAAATCCCACTTGGCTCACCAAATTTTGTTCTTCTAGGTTGAAGCGTTCGTCTACAGTAGCAGTTTTTATATTTAGGTTTCTCTCTGTTCTCTCCTATATAGATAGATGAATTTGGAACTCTAAATCCAACAGGGTTTGCAGTAGCTCTTTGAAACTTGACAAAATAAAGGAGGTCTCAGATTTGCCTCTATGGTTTGTTTCCTCTTCAAGTAGCCCTAGGCACAGACTGTGGAAAAGCACTTTCATTGAGAGGGGTTTCCAAGCTTCTAAGAAATAACGAGTTTCCGAAATACCAGCAAATATTTTTTCACCCAATCTTCATGATACTTGTTGCTAATGATCAGTACACATATCCCACTTGGCTCACCAAATTTAGTTCTTCTAGGTTGAAGCGTTCGTGTACAGTAGCAGTTTTTATATTTAGGTTTCCCTCTGTTCTCTCCTATACAGATAGATGAATTTGGAACTCTAAATCCAACATGGTTTGTAGTAGCTCTTTGAAACTTGACAAAATAAAGGAGTTCTCCGATTTTTCTCTATGGTTTGTTTCCTCTTCAAGTAGCCCTAGGCACAGACTTTGGAAAAGCACTTTCATTGAGAGGGGTTGCCAAGCTTCTAAGAAATAACGAGTTTCCGAAATACCAGCAAATATTTTTTCACCCAATCTTGATGATACTTGGAGCTCATGATCAGTACACAAATCCCACTTGGATCACCAAATTTTGTTCTTCTTGGTTGAAGCGTTCGTCTACAGTAGCAGTTTTTGTATTTAGGTTTCCCTCTGTTCTCTCCTATATAGAAAGATGAATTTGGAACTCTAAATCCAACATGGTTTGTAGTAGCTCTTTGAAACTTGAGAAAATGAAGGAGTTCTCAGTTTTGTCTCTATGGTTTGTTTCCTCTTCAAGTAGCCCTAGGCACAGACTGTGGAAAGCACTTTCATTGAGATGGGTTGCCAAGCTTCTAAGAAATTACGAGTTTCCGAAATACCAGCAAATATTATTTCACACAATCTTGTAGATACTTGGTGGTAATGATCAGTATACAAATCCCACTTGGCTCACCAAATTTTGTTCTTCTAGGTTGAAGCGTTCGTCTACAGTAGCAGTTTTTATATTTAGGTTTCTCTCTGTTCTCTCCTATATAGATAGATGAATTTGGAACTCTAAATCCAACATGGTTTGTAGTAGCTCTTTGAAACTTGACAAAATAAAGGAGGTCTCAGATTTTTCTCTATGGTTTGTTTCCTCTTCAAGTAGCCGTAGGCACAGACTGTGGGAAAGCACTTTCATTGAGAGGGGTTGAAAGCTTCTAAGAAATAACGAGTTTCGAAATACCAGCAAATATTTTTTCACCCAAATTTGATGATTTGGTGGTAATGATCAGTACAGAAATCCCACTTGGCTCACGAAATTTTGTTCTTCTAGGTTGAAGCGTTCGTCTACAGTAGCAGTTTTTATATTTAAGTTTCCCTCGGTTCTCTCCTATATAGATAGATGAATTTGGAACTCTAAATCCAACATGGTTTGTAGTAGCTCTTTGAACTTGACAAAATAAAGGAGTTCTCCGGTTTTTCTCTATGGTTTGTTTCCTCTTCAAGTAGCCCTAGGCACAGACTTTGGAAAAGCACTTTCATTGAGAGGGGTTGCCAAGCTTCTAAGAAATAACGAGTTTCCGAAATACCAGCAAATATTTTTTCACCCAATCTTGATGATACTTGGAGCTAATGATCAGTACACAAATCCCACTTGGCTCACCAAATTTTGTTATTCTTGGTTGAAGCGTTCGTCTACAGTAGCAGTTTTTATATTTAGGTTTCCCTCTGTTCTCTCCTATATAGAAAGAGGAATTTGGAACTCTAAATCCAACATGGTTTGTAGTAGCTCTTTGAAACTTGAAAAAATAAAGGAGTTCTCAGTTTTGTCTCTATGGTTTGTTTCCTCTTCAAGTAGCCCTAGGCACAGACTGTGGAAAGCACTTTCATTGAGATGGGTTGCCAAGCTTCTAAGAAATAACGAGTTTCCGAAATACCAGCAAATATTTTTTCACACAATCTTGTTGATACTTGGTGGTAATGATCAGTACACAAATCCCACTTGGCTCACCAAATTTTGTTCTTCTAGGTTGAAGCGTTCGTCTACAGTAGCAGTTTTTATATTTAGGTTTCTCTCTGTTCTCTCCTATATAGATAGATGAATTTGGAACTCTAAATCCAACAGGGTTTGCAGTAGCTCTTTGAAACTTGACAAAATAAAGGAGGTCTCAGATTTGCCTCTATGGTTTGTTTCCTCTTCAAGTAGCCCTAGGCACAGACTGTGGAAAAGCACTTTCATTGAGAGGGGTTGCCAAGCTTCTAAGAAATAACGAGTTTCCGAAATACCAGCAAATATTTTTTCACCCAATATTGATGATACTTGTTGCTAATGATCAGTACACATATCCCACTTGGCTCACCAAATTTAGTTCTTCTAGGTTGAAGCGTTCGTGTACAGTAGCAGTTTTTATATTTAGGTTTCCCTCTGTTCTCTCCTATACAGATAGATGAATTTGGAACTCTAAATCCAACATGGTTTGTAGTAGCTCTTTGAAACTTGACAAAATAAAGGAGTTCTGGGATTTTTCTCTATGGTTTGTTTCCTCTTCAAGTAGCCCTAGGCACAGACTTTGGAAAAGCACTTTCATTGAGAGGGGTTGCCAAGCTTCTAAGAAATAACGAGTTTCCGAAATACCAGCAAATATTTTTTCACCCAATCTTGATGATACTTGGAGCTCATGATCAGTACACAAATCCCACATGGATCACCAAATTTTGTTCTTCTTGGTTGAAGCGTTCGTCTACAGTAGCAGTTTTTATATTTAGGTTTCCCTCTGTTCTCTCCTATATAGAAAGATGAATTTGGAACTCTAAATCCAACATGGTTTGTAGTAGCTCTTTGAAACTTGAGAAAATGAAGGAGTTCTCAGTTTTGTCTCTATGGTTTGTTTCCTCTTCAAGTAGCCCTAGGCACAGACTGTGGAAAGCACTTTCATTGAGATGGGTTGCCAAGCTTCTAAGAAATTACGAGTTTCCGAAATACCAGCAAATATTATTTCACACAATCTTGTAGATACTTGGAGGTAATGATCAGTATACAAATCCCACTTGGCTCACCAAATTTTGTTCTTCTAGGTTGAAGCGTTCGTCTACAGTAGCAGTTTTTATATTTAGGTTTCTCTCTGTTCTCTCCTATATAGATAGATGAATTTGGAACTCTAAATTAAACATGGTTTGTAGTAGCTCTTTGAAACTTGACAAAATAAAGGAGGTCTCAGATTTGTCTCTATGGTTTGTTTCCTCTTCAAGTAGCCGTAGGCACAGACTGTGGGAAAGCACTTTCATTGAGAGGGGTTGCCAAGCTTCTAAGAAATAACGAATTTCCGAAATACCAGCAAATATTTTTTCACCCAAATTTGATAATTCTTGGTGGTAATGATCACTACACAAATCCCACATGGCTCACGAAATTTTGTTCTTCTAGGTTGAAGCGTTCGTGTACAGTAGCAGTTTTTATATTTAAGTTTCCCTCGGTTCTCTCCTATATAGATAGATGAATTTGGAACTCTAAATCCAACATGGTTTGTAGTAGCTCTTTGAAACTTGACAAAATAAAGGAATTCTCTGATTTTTCTCTATGGTTTGTTTCCTCTTCAAGTAGCCCTAGGCACAGACTTTGGAAAAGCACTTTCATTGAGAGGGGTTGCCAAGCTTCTAAGAAATAACGAGTTTCCGAAATACCAGCAAATATTTTTTCACCCAATCTTGATGATACTTGGAGCTAATGATCAGTACACAAATCCCACTTGGATCACCAAATTTTGTTCTTCTTGGTTGAAGCGTTCGTCTACAGTAGCAGTTTTTATATTTAGGTTTCCCTCTGTTCTCTCCTATATAGAAAGATGAATTTGGAACTCTAAATCCAACATGGTTTGTAGTAGCTCTTTGAAACTTGACAAAATAAAGGAGTTCTCAGTTTTGTCTCTATGGTTTGTTTCCTCTTCAAGTAGCCCTAGGCACAGACTGTGGAAAGCACTTTCATTAAGATGGGTTGCCAAGCTTCTAAGAAATAACGAGTTTCCGAAATACCAGCAAATATTTTTTCACACAATCTTGTTGATACTTGGTGCTAATGATCAGTACACAAATCCCACTTGGCTCACCAAATTTTGTTCTTCTAGGTTGAAGCGTTCGTCTACAGTAGCAGTTTTTATATTTAGGTTTCTCTCTGTTCTCTCCTATATAGATAGATGAATTTGGAACTCTAAATCCAACATGGTTTGTAGTAGCTCTTTGAAACTTGACAAAATAAAGGAGTTCTCTGATTTTTCTCTATGGTTTGTTTCCTCCTCAAGTAGCCATAGGCACAGACTTTGGAAAAGCACTTTCATTGAGAGGTGTTGCCAAGCTTCTTAGAAATAACGAGTTTCCGAAATACCAGCAAATATTTTTTCACCCAATCTTGATGATACTTGGAGCTAATGATCAGTACACAAATCCCACTT
Source organism: Callospermophilus lateralis (assembly GCF_048772815.1). NCBI lineage: Eukaryota > Metazoa > Chordata > Mammalia > Rodentia > Sciuridae > Callospermophilus > Callospermophilus lateralis. The sequence goes on from NW_027517417.1 coordinate 28,739, forward strand.
GGATCACCAAATTTTGTTCTTCTTGGTTGAAGCGTTCGTCTACAGTAGCAGTTATTATATTTAGGTTTCTCTCTGTTCTCTCCTATACAGATAGATGAATTTGGAACTCTAAATCCAACATGGTTTGTAGTAGCTCTTTGAAACTTGACAAAATAAAGGAGGTCTCAGATTTGTCTCTATGGTTTGTTTCCTCTTCAAGTAGCCGTAGGCACAGACTGTGGGAAAGCACTTTCATTGAGAGGGGTTGCCAAGCTTCTAAGAAATAACGAGTTTTGAAATACCAGCAAATATTTTTTCACCCAAATTTGATGATTTGGTGGTAATGATCAGTACAGAAATCACACTTGGCTCACGAAATTTTGATTTCTAGGTTGAAGCGTTCGTCTACAGTAGCAGTTTTTATATTTAGGTTTCCCTCTGTTCTCTCCTATATAGAAAGAGGAATTTGGAACTCAAAATCCACCATGGTTTGTAGTAGCTCTTTGAAACTTGAAAAAATAAAGGAGGTCTCAGATTTGCCTCTATGGTTTGTTTCCTCTTCAAGTAGCCCTAGGCACAGACTGTGGAAAAGCACTTTCATTGAGAGGGGTTGCCAAGCTTCTAAGAAATAACGAGTTTCTGAAATACCAGCAAATATTTTTTCACCCAATATTGACGATACATGTAGCTAATGATCAGTACACATATCCCACTTGGCTCACCAAATTTAGTTCTTCTAGGTTGAAGCGTTCGTGTACAGTAGCAGTTTTTATATTTAGGTTTCCCTCTGTTCTCTCCTATACAGATAGATGAATTTGGAACTCTAAATCCAACATGGTTTGTAGTAGCTCTTTGAAACTTGACAAAATAAAGGAGTTCTCCGATTTTTCTCTATGGTTTGTTTCCTCTTCAAGTAGCCCTAGGCACAGACTTTGGAAAAGCACTTTCATTGAGAGGGGTTGCCAAGCTTCTAAGAAATAACGAGTTTCCGAAATACCAGCAAATATTTTTTCACCCAATCTTGATGATACTTGGAGCTCATGATCAGTACACAAATCCCACTTGGATCACCAAATTTTGTTCTTCTTGGTTGAAGCGTTCGTCTACAGTAGCAGTTTTTATATTTAGGTTTCCCTCTGTTCTCTCCTATATAGAAAGATGAATTTGGAACTCTAAATCCAACATGGTTTGTAGTAGCTCTTTGAAACTTGAGAAAATGAAGGAGTTCTCAGTTTTGTCTCTATGGTTTGTTTCCTCTTCAAGTAGCCCTAGGCACAGACTGTGGAAAGCACATTCATTGAGATGGGTTGCCAAGCTTCTAAGAAATTACGAGTTTCCGAAATACCAGCAAATATTATTTCACACAATCTTGTAGATACTTGGTGGTAATGATCAGTATACAAATCCCACTTGGCTCACCAAATTTTGTTCTTCTAGTTTGAAGCGTTCGTCTACAGTAGCAGTTTTTATATTTAGGTTTCTCTCTGTTCTCTCCTATATAGATAGATGAATTTGGAACTCTAAATCCAACATGGTTTGTAGTAGCTCTTTGAAACTTGACAAAATAAAGGAGGTCTCAGATTTGTCTCTATGGTTTGTTTCCTCTTCAAGTAGCCGTAGGCACAGACTGTGGGAAAGCAATTTCATTGAGAGGGGTTGCCAAGCTTCTAAGAAATAACGAGTTTCCGAAATACCAGCAAATATTTTTTCACCCAAATTTGATAATTCTTGGTGGTAATGATCAGTACACAAATCCCACTTGGCTCACGAAATTTTGTTCTTCTAGGTTGAAGCGTTCGTGTACAGTAGAAGTTTTTATATTTAAGTTTCCCTCGGTTCTCTCCTATAGAGATAGATGAATTTGGAACTCTAAATCCAACATGGTTTGTAGTAGCTCTTTGAAACTTGACAAAATAAAGGAATTCTCTGATTTTTCTCTATGGTTTGTTTCCTCTTCAAGTAGCCCTAGGCACAGACTTTGGAAAAGCACTTTCATTGAGAGGGGTTGCCAAGCTTCTAAGAAATAACGAGTTTCCGAAATACCAGCAAATATTTTTTCACCCAATCTTGATGATACTTGGAGCTAATGATAAGTACACAAATCCCACTTGGATCACCAAATTTTGTTCTTCTTGGTTGAAGCGTTCGTCTACAGTAGCAGTTTTTATATTTAGGTTTCCCTCTGTTCTCTCCTATATAGAAAGATGAATTTGGAACTCTAAATCCAACATGGTTTGTAGTAGCTCTTTGAAACTTGACAAAATAAAGGAGTTCTCAGTTTTGTCTCTATGGTTTGTTTCCTCTTCAAGTAGCCCTAGGCACAGACTGTGGAAAGCACTTTCATTAAGATGGGTTGCCAAGCTTCTAAGAAATAACGAGTTTCCGAAATACCAGCAAATATTTTTTCACACAATCTTGTTGATACTTGGTGGTAATGATCAGTACACAAATCCCACTTGGCTCACCAAATTTTGTTCTTCTAGGTTGAAGCGTTCGTCTACAGTAGCAGTTTTTATATTTAGGTTTCTCTCTGTTCTCTCCTATATAGATAGATGAATTTGGAACTCTAAATCCAACAGGGTTTGCAGTAGCTCTTTGAAACTTGACAAAATAAAGGAGGTCTCAGATTTGCCTCTATGGTTTGTTTCCTCTTCAAGTAGCCCTAGGCACAGACTGTGGAAAAGCACTTTCATTGAGAGGGGTTTCCAAGCTTCTAAGAAATAACGAGTTTCCGAAATACCAGCAAATATTTTTTCACCCAATCTTCATGATACTTGTTGCTAATGATCAGTACACATATCCCACTTGGCTCACCAAATTTAGTTCTTCTAGGTTGAAGCGTTCGTGTACAGTAGCAGTTTTTATATTTAGGTTTCCCTCTGTTCTCTCCTATACAGATAGATGAATTTGGAACTCTAAATCCAACATGGTTTGTAGTAGCTCTTTGAAACTTGACAAAATAAAGGAGTTCTCCGATTTTTCTCTATGGTTTGTTTCCTCTTCAAGTAGCCCTAGGCACAGACTTTGGAAAAGCACTTTCATTGAGAGGGGTTGCCAAGCTTCTAAGAAATAACGAGTTTCCGAAATACCAGCAAATATTTTTTCACCCAATCTTGATGATACTTGGAGCTCATGATCAGTACACAAATCCCACTTAGATCACCAAATTTTGTTCTTCTTGGTTGAAGCGTTCGTCTACAGTAGCAGTTTTTGTATTTAGGTTTCCCTCTGTTCTCTCCTATATAGAAAGATGAATTTGGAACTCTAAATCCAACATGGTTTGTAGTAGCTCTTTGAAACTTGAGAAAATGAAGGAGTTCTCAGTTTTGTCTCTATGGTTTGTTTCCTCTTCAAGTAGCCCTAGGCACAGACTGTGGAAAGCACTTTCATTGAGATGGGTTGCCAAGCTTCTAAGAAATTACGAGTTTCCGAAATACCAGCAAATATTATTTCACACAATCTTGTAGATACTTGGTGGTAATGATCAGTATACAAATCCCACTTGGCTCACCAAATTTTGTTCTTCTAGGTTGAAGCGTTCGTCTACAGTAGCAGTTTTTATATTTAGGTTTCTCTCTGTTCTCTCCTATATAGATAGATGAATTTGGAACTCTAAATCCAACATGGTTTGTAGTAGCTCTTTGAAACTTGACAAAATAAAGGAGGTCTCAGATTTGTCTCTATGGTTTGTTTCCTCTTCAAGTAGCCGTAGGCACAGACTGTGGGAAAGCACTTTCATTGAGAGGGGTTGAAAGCTTCTAAGAAATAACGAGTTTCGAAATACCAGCAAATATTTTTTCACCCAAATTTGATGATTTGGTGGTAATGATCAGTACAGAAATCCCACTTGGCTCACGAAATTTTGTTCTTCTAGGTTGAAGCGTTCGTCTACAGTAGCAGTTTTTATATTTAAGTTTCCCTCGGTTCTCTCCTATATAGATAGATGAATTTGGAACTCTAAATCCAACATGGTTTGTAGTAGCTCTTTGAACTTGACAAAATAAAGGATTTCTCCGATTTTTCTCTATGGTTTGTTTCCTCTTCAAGTAGCCCTAGGCACAGACTTTGGAAAAGCACTTTCATTGAGAGGGGTTGCCAAGCTTCTAAGAAATAACGAGTTTCCGAAATACCAGCAAATATTTTTTCACCCAATCTTGATGATACTTGGAGCTAATGATCAGTACACAAATCCCACTTGGCTCACCAAATTTTGTTATTCTTGGTTGAAGCGTTCGTCTACAGTAGCAGTTTTTATATTTAGGTTTCCCTCTGTTCTCTCCTATATAGAAAGAGGAATTTGGAACTCTAAATCCAACATGGTTTGTAGTAGCTCTTTGAAACTTGAAAAAATAAAGGAGTTCTCAGTTTTGTCTCTATGGTTTGTTTCCTCTTCAAGTAGCCCTAGGCACAGACTGTGGAAAGCACTTTCATTGAGATGGGTTGCCAAGCTTCTAAGAAATAACGAGTTTCCGAAATACCAGCAAATATTTTTTCACACAATCTTGTTGATACTTGGTGGTAATGATCAGTACACAAATCCCACTTGGCTCACCAAATTTTGTTCTTCTAGGTTGAAGCGTTCGTCTACAGTAGCAGTTTTTATATTTAGGTTTCTCTCTGTTCTCTCCTATATAGATAGATGAATTTGGAACTCTAAATCCAACAGGGTTTGCAGTAGCTCTTTGAAACTTGACAAAATAAAGGAGGTCTCAGATTTGCCTCTATGGTTTGTTTCCTCTTCAAGTAGCCCTAGGCACAGACTGTGGAAAAGCACTTTCATTGAGAGGGGTTGCCAAGCTTCTAAGAAATAACGAGTTTCCGAAATACCAGCAAATATTTTTTCACCCAATATTGATGATACTTGTTGCTAATGATCAGTACACATATCCCACTTGGCTCACCAAATTTAGTTCTTCTAGGTTGAAGCGTTCGTGTACAGTAGCAGTTTTTATATTTAGGTTTCCCTCTGTTCTCTCCTATACAGATAGATGAATTTGGAACTCTAAATCCAACATGGTTTGTAGTAGCTCTTTGAAACTTGACAAAATAAAGGAGTTCTGGGATTTTTCTCTATGGTTTGTTTCCTCTTCAAGTAGCCCTAGGCACAGACTTTGGAAAAGCACTTTCATTGAGAGGGGTTGCCAAGCTTCTAAGAAATAACGAGTTTCCGAAATACCAGCAAATATTTTTTCACCCAATCTTGATGATACTTGGAGCTCATGATCAGTACACAAATCCCACATGGATCACCAAATTTTGTTCTTCTTGGTTGAAGCGTTCGTCTACAGTAGCAGTTTTTATATTTAGGTTTCCCTCTGTTCTCTCCTATATAGAAGGATGAATTTGGAACTCTAAATCCAACATGGTTTGTAGTAGCTCTTTGAAACTTGAGAAAATGAAGGAGTTCTCAGTTTTGTCTCTATGGTTTGTTTCCTCTTCAAGTAGCCCTAGGCACAGACTGTGGAAAGCACTTTCATTGAGATGGGTTGCCAAGCTTCTAAGAAATTACGAGTTTCCGAAATACCAGCAAATATTATTTCACACAATCTTGTAGATACTTGGAGGTAATGATCAGTATACAAATCCCACTTGGCTCACCAAATTTTGTTCTTCTAGGTTGAAGCGTTCGTCTACAGTAGCAGTTTTTATATTTAGGTTTCTCTCTGTTCTCTCCTATATAGATAGATGAATTTGGAACTCTAAATTAAACATGGTTTGTAGTAGCTCTTTGAAACTTGACAAAATAAAGGAGGTCTCAGATTTGTCTCTATGGTTTGTTTCCTCTTCAAGTAGCCGTAGGCACAGACTGTGGGAAAGCACTTTCATTGAGAGGGGTTGCCAAGCTTCTAAGAAATAACGAATTTCCGAAATACCAGCAAATATTTTTTCACCCAAATTTGATAATTCTTGGTGGTAATGATCACTACACAAATCCCACATGGCTCACGAAATTTTGTTCTTCTAGGTTGAAGCGTTCGTGTACAGTAGCAGTTTTTATATTTAAGTTTCCCTCGGTTCTCTCCTATATAGATAGATGAATTTGGAACTCTAAATCCAACATGGTTTGTAGTAGCTCTTTGAAACTTGACAAAATAAAGGAATTCTCTGATTTTTCTCTATGGTTTGTTTCCTCTTCAAGTAGCCCTAGGCACAGACTTTGGAAAAGCACTTTCATTGAGAGGGGTTGCCAAGCTTCTAAGAAATAACGAGTTTCCGAAATACCAGCAAATATTTTTTCACCCAATCTTGATGATACTTGGAGCTAATGATCAGTACACAAATCCCACTTGGATCACCAAATTTTGTTCTTCTTGGTTGAAGCGTTCGTCTACAGTAGCAGTTTTTATATTTAGGTTTCCCTCTGTTCTCTCCTATATAGAAAGATGAATTTGGAACTCTAAATCCAACATGGTTTGTAGTAGCTCTTTGAAACTTGACAAAATAAAGGAGTTCTCAGTTTTGTCTCTATGGTTTGTTTCCTCTTCAAGTAGCCCTAGGCACAGACTGTGGAAAGCACTTTCATTAAGATGGGTTGCCAATCTTCTAAGAAATAACGAGTTTCCGAAATACCAGCAAATATTTTTTCACACAATCTTGTTGATACTTGGTGCTAATGATCAGTACACAAATCCCACTTGGCTCACCAAATTTTGTTCTTCTAGGTTGAAGCGTTCGTCTACAGTAGCAGTTTTTATATTTAGGTTTCTCTCTGTTCTCTCCTATATAGATAGATGAATTTGGAACTCTAAATCCAACATGGTTTGTAGTAGCTCTTTGAAACTTGACAAAATAAAGGAGTTCTCTGATTTTTCTCTATGGTTTGTTTCCTCCTCAAGTAGCCATAGGCACAGACTTTGGAAAAGCACTTTCATTGAGAGGTGTTGCCAAGCTTCTTAGAAATAACGAGTTTCCGAAATACCAGCAAATATTTTTTCACCCAATCTTGATGATACTTGGAGCTAATGATCAGTACACAAATCCCACTTGGATCACCAAATTTTGTTCTTCTTGGTTGAAGCGTTCGTCTACAGTAGCAGTTATTATATTTAGGTTTCTCTCTGTTCTCTCCTATATAGATAGATGAATTTGGAACTCTAAATCCAACATGGTTTGTAGTAGCTCTTTGAAACTTGACAAAATAAAGGAGGTCTCAGATTTGTCTCTATGGTTTGTTTCCTCTTCAAGTAGCCTTAGGCACAGACTGTGGGAAAGCACTTTCATTGAGAGGGGTTGCCAAGCTTCTAAGAAATAACGAGTTTTGAAATACCAGCAAATATTTTTTCACCCAAATTTGATGATTTGGTGGTAATGATCAGTACAGAAATCACACTTGGCTCACGAAATTTTGATTTCTAGGTTGAAGCGTTCGTCTACAGTAGCAGTTTTTATATTTAGGTTTCCCTCTGTTCTCTCCTATATAGAAAGAGGAATTTGGAACTCAAAATCCACCATGGTTTGTAGTAGCTCTTTGAAACTTGAAAAAATAAAGGAGGTCTCAGATTTGCCTCTATGGTTTGTTTCCTCTTCAAGTAGCCCTAGGCACAGACTGTGGAAAAGCACTTTCATTGAGAGGGGTTGCCAAGCTTCTAAGAAATAACGAGTTTCTGAAATACCAGCAAATATTTTTTCACCCAATATTGATGATACATGTAGCTAATGATCAGTACACATATCCCACTTGGCTCACCAAATTTAGTTCTTCTAGGTTGAAGCGTTCGTGTACAGTAGCAGTTTTTATATTTAGGTTTCCCTCTGTTCTCTCCTATACAGATAGATGAATTTGGAACTCTAAATCCAACATGGTTTGTAGTAGCTCTTTGAAACTTGACAAAATAAAGGAGTTCTCCGATTTTTCTCTATGGTTTGTTTCCTCTTCAAGTAGCCCTAGGCACAGACTTTGGAAAAGCACTTTCATTGAGAGGGGTTGCCAAGCTTCTAAGAAATAACGAGTTTCCGAAATACCAGCAAATATTTTTTCACCCAATCTTGATGATACTTGGAGCTCATGATCAGTACACAAATCCCACTTGGATCACCAAATTTTGTTCTTCTTGGTTGAAGCGTTCGTCTACAGTAGCAGTTTTTATATTTAGGTTTCCCTCTGTTCTCTCCTATATAGAAAGATGAATTTGGAACTCTAAATCCAACATGGTTTGTAGTAGCTCTTTGAAACTTGAGAAAATGAAGGAGTTCTCAGTTTTGTCTCTATGGTTTGTTTCCTCTTCAAGTAGCCCTAGGCACAGACTGTGGAAAGCACATTCATTGAGATGGGTTGCCAAGCTTCTAAGAAATTACGAGTTTCCGAAATACCAGCAAATATTATTTCACACAATCTTGTAGATACTTGGTGGTAATGATCAGTATACAAATCCCACTTGGCTCACCAAATTTTGTTCTTCTAGTTTGAAGCGTTCGTCTACAGTAGCAGTTTTTATATTTAGGTTTCTCTCTGTTCTCTCCTATATAGATAGATGAATTTGGAACTCTAAATCCAACATGGTTTGTAGTAGCTCTTTGAAACTTGACAAAATAAAGGAGGTCTCAGATTTGTCTCTATGGTTTGTTTCCTCTTCAAGTAGCCGTAGGCACAGACTGTGGGAAAGCAATTTCATTGAGAGGGGTTGCCAAGCTTCTAAGAAATAACGAGTTTCCGAAATACCAGCAAATATTTTTTCACCCAAATTTGATAATTCTTGGTGGTAATGATCAGTACACAAATCCCACTTGGCTCACGAAATTTTGTTCTTCTAGGTTGAAGCGTTCGTGTACAGTAGAAGTTTTTATATTTAAGTTTCCCTCGGTTCTCTCCTATAGAGATAGATGAATTTGGAACTCTAAATCCAACATGGTTTGTAGTAGCTCTTTGAAACTTGACAAAATAAAGGAATTCTCTGATTTTTCTCTATGGTTTGTTTCCTCTTCAAGTAGCCCTAGGCACAGACTTTGGAAAAGCACTTTCATTGAGAGGGGTTGCCAAGCTTCTAAGAAATAACGAGTTTCCGAAATACCAGCAAATATTTTTTCACCCAATCTTGATGATACTTGGAGCTAATGATCAGTACACAAATCCCACTTGGATCACCAAATTTTGTTCTTCTTGGTTGAAGCGTTCGTCTACAGTAGCAGTTTTTATATTTAGGTTTCCCTCTGTTCTCTCCTATATAGAAAGATGAATTTGGAACTCTAAATCCAACATGGTTTGTAGTAGCTCTTTGAAACTTGACAAAATAAAGGAGTTCTCAGTTTTGTCTCTATGGTTTGTTTCCTCTTCAAGTAGCCCTAGGCACAGACTGTGGAAAGCACTTTCATTAAGATGGGTTGCCAATCTTCTAAGAAATAACGAGTTTCCGAAATACCAGCAAATATTTTTTCACACAATCTTGTTGATACTTGGTGCTAATGATCAGTACACAAATCCCACTTGGCTCACCAAATTTTGTTCTTCTAGGTTGAAGCGTTCGTCTACAGTAGCAGTTTTTATATTTAGGTTTCTCTCTGTTCTCTCCTATATAGATAGATGAATTTGGAACTCTAAATCCAACATGGTTTGTAGTAGCTTTTTGAAACTTGACAAAATAAAGGAGTTCTCCAATTTTTCTCTATGGTTTGTTTCCTCTTCAAGTAGCCCTAGGCACAGACTTTGGAAAAGCACTTTCATTGAGAGGGGTTGGCAAGCTTCTAAGAAATAACGAGTTTCCGAAATACCAGCAAATATTTTTTCACCCAATCTTGATGATACTTGGAGCTAATGATCAGTACACGAATCCCACTTGGATCACCAAATTTTTTCTTCTTGGTTGAAGCGTTCGTCTACAGTAGCAGTTTTATATTTAGGTTTCCCTCTGTTCTCTCCTATATAGAAAGATGAATTTGGAACTCTAAATCCAACATGGTTTGTAGTAGCTCTTTGAAACTTGACAAAATAAGGGAGTTCTCAGTTTTGTCTCTTTGGTTTGTTTCCTCTTCAAGTAGCCCTAGGCACAGACTGTGGAAAGCACTTTCATTGAGATGGGTTGCCAAGCTTCTAAGAAATTACGAGTTTCCGAAATACCAGCAAATATTATTTCACACAATCTTGTTGATACTTGGTGGTAATGATCAGTATACAAATCCCACTTGGCTCACCAAATTTTGTTCTTCTAGGTTGAAGCGTTCCTCTACAGTAGCAGTTTTTATATTTAGGTTTCTCTCTGTTCTCTCCTATATAGATAGATGAATTTGGAACTCTAAATCCAACATGGTTTGTAGTAGCTCTTTGAAACTTGACAAAATAAAGGAGTTCTCAGTTTTGTCTCTATGGTTTGTTTCCTCTTCAAGTAGCCCTAGGCACAGACTTTGGAAAAGCACTTTCGTTGAGAGGGGTTGCCAAGCTTCTAAGAAAAAACGAGTTTCCGAAATACCAGCAAATATTTTTTCACCCAATCTTGATGATACTTGGATCTCATGATCAGTACACAAATCCCACTTGGCTCACCAAATTTTGTTCTTCTTGGTTGAAGCGTTCGTCTACAGTAGCAGTTTTTATATTTAGGTTTCTCTCTGTTCTCTCCTATATAAATAGATGAATTTGGAACTCTAAAACCAACAGGGTTTGCAGTAGCTCTTTGAAACTTGACAAAATAAAGGAGGTCTCAGATTTGTCTCTATGGTTTGTTTCCTCTTCAAGTAGCCCTAGGCACAGACTGTGGAAAAGCACTTTAATTGAGAGGGGTTGCCAAGCTTCTAAGAAATAACGAGTTTCCGAAATACCAGCAAATATTTTTTCACTCAAATTTGATGATTCTTGGTGGTAATGATCAGTACACAAATCCCACTTGGCTCACGAAATTTTGTTCTTCTAGTTTGAAGCTTTCGTCTACAGTAGCAGTTTTTATATTTAGGTTTCCCTTTGTTCTCTCATATATAGATAGATGAATTTGGAACTCTAAATCCAACATGGTTTGTAGTAGCTCTTTGAAACTTGACAAAATAAAGGAGTTCTCCGATTTTTGTCTATGGATTGTTTCCTCTTCAAGTAGCCCTAGGCACAGACTTTGGAAAAGCACTTTCATTGAGAGGGGTTGCCAAGCTTCTAAGAAATAACGAGTTTCCGAAATACCAGCAAATATTTTTTCACCCAATCTTGATGATACTTGGTGGTAATGATCAGTACACAAATCCCACTTGGCTCACGAAATTTTGTTCTTCTTGGTTGAAGCGTTCGTCTACAGTAGCAGTTTTTATATTTAAGTTTCCCTCGGTTCTCTCCTATATAGATAGATGAATTTGGAACTCTAAATCCAACATAGTTTGTAGTAGCTCTTTGAAACTTGACAAAATAAAAAAGTTCTCCGATTTTTCTCTATGGTTTGTTTCCTCTTCAAGTAGCCCTAGGCACAGACTTTGGAAAAGCACTTTCATTGAGAGGGGTTGCAAAGCTTCTAAGAAATAACGAGTTTCCGAAATACCAGCAAATATTTTTTCACCCAATCTTGATGATACTTGGAGCTAATGATCAGTACACAAATCCCACTTGCATCACCAAATTTTGTTCTTCTTAGTTGAAGCGTTCGTCTACAGTAGCAGTTTTTATATTTAGGTTTCCCTCTGTTCTCTCCTATATAGAAAGATGAATTTGGAACTCTAAATCCAACATGGTTTGTAGTAGCTCTTTGAAACGTGACAAAATAAAGGAGTTCTCAGATTTGTCTCTATGGTTTGTTTCCTCCTCAAGTAGCCCTAGGCACAGACTGTGGAAAGCACTTTCATTGGGATGGGTTGAAAGCTTCTAAGAAATTACGAGTTTCCGAAATACCAGCAAATATTATTTCACACAATCTTGTTGATACTTGGTGGTAATGATCAGTATACAAATCCCACTTGGCTCACCAAATTTTGTTCTTCTAGGTTGAAGCGTTCGTCTACAGTAGCAGTTTTATATTTAGGTTTCTCTCTGTTCTCTCCTATATAGATAGATGAATTTGGAACTCTAAATCCAACATGGTTTGTAGTAGCTCTTTGAAACTTGACAAAATAAAGGAGGTCTCAGTTTTGTCTCTATGGTTTGTTTCCTCTTCAAGTAGCCCTAGGCACAGACTGTGGGAAAGCACTTTCATTGAGAGGGGTTGCCAAGCTTCTAAGAAATAACGAGTTTCGAAATACTAGCAAATATTTTTTCACCCAAATTTGATGATTCTTGGTGGTTATGATCAGTACACAAATCCCACTTGGCTCACGAAATTTTGTTCTTCTAGGTTGAAGCGTTCGTCTACAGTAGCAGTTTTTATATTTAAGTTTCCCTCGGTTCTCTCCTATATAGATAGATGAATTTGGAACTCTAAATCCAACATAGTTTGTAGTAGCTCTTTGAAACTTGACAAAATAAAGGAGTTCTCTGATTTTTCTCTATGGTTTGTTTCCTCTTCAAGTAGCCCTAGGCACAGACTTTGGAAAAGCACTTTCATTGAGAGGGGTTGCCAAGCTTCTAAGAAATAACGAGTTTCCGAAATACCAGCAAATATTTTTTCACCCAATCTTGATGATACTTGGAGCTAATGATCAGTACACAAATCCCACTTGGCTCACCAAATTTTGTTCTTCTTGGTTGAAGCGTTCGTCTACAGTAGCAGTTTTTATATTTAGGTTTCCCTCTGTTCTCTCCTATATAGAAAGATGAATTTGGAACTCTAAATCCAACATGGTTTGTAGTAGCTCTTTGAAACTTGACAAAATAAAGGAGTTCTCAGTTTTGTCTCTATGGTTTGTTTCCTCTTCAAGTAGCCCTAGGCACAGACTGTGGAAAGCCCTTTCATTGAGATGGGTTGCCAAGCTTCCAAGAAATAACGAGTTTCCGAAATACCAGCAAATATTTTTTCACACAATCTTGTTGATACTTGGTGGTAATGATCAGTACACAAATCCCACTTGGCTCACGAAATTTTGTTCTTCTAGGTTGAAGCGTTCGTCTACAGTAGCAGTTTTTATATTTAGGTTTCTCTCTGTTCTCTCCTATATAGATAGATGAATTTGGAACTCTAAATCCAACATGGTTTCTAGTAGCTTTTTCAAACTTGACAAAATAAAAGAGTTCTCCGATTTGTCTCTATGGTTTGTTTCCTCTTCAAGTAGCCCTAGGCACAGACTTTGGAAAAGCACTTTCATTTAGAGGGGTTGCCAAGCTTCTAAGAAATAACGAGTTTCCGAAATACCAGCAAATATTTTTTCACCCAATCTTCATGATACTTGGAGCTAATGATCAGTACACGAATCCCACTTGGATCACCAAATTTTTTCTTCTTGGTTGAAGCGTTCGTCTACAGTAGCAGTTTTATATTTAGGTTTCCCTCTGTTCTCTCCTATATAGAAAGATGAATTTGGAACTCTAAATCCAACATGGTTTGTAGTAGCACTTTGAAACTTGACAAAATAAGGGAGTTCTCAGTTTTGTCTCTATGGTTTGTTTCCTCTTCAAGTAGCCCTAGGCACAGACTGTGGAAAGCACTTTCATTGAGATGGGTTGCCAAGCTTCTAAGAAATTACGAGTTTCCGAAATACCAGCAAATATTATTTCACACAATCTTGTTGATACTTGGTGGTAATGATCAGTATACAAATCCCACTTGGCTCACCAAATTTTGTTCTTCTAGGTTGAAGCGTTCGTCTACAGTAGCAGTTTTTATATTTAGGTTTCTCTCTGTTCTCTCCTATATAGATAGATGAATTTGGAACTCTAAATCCAACATGGTTTGTAGTAGCTCTTTGAAACTTGACAAAATAAAGGAGGTCTCAGATTTGTCTCTATGGTTTGTTTCCTCTTCAAGTAGCCGTAGGCACAGACTGTGGGAAAGCACTTTCATTGAGAGGGGTTGCCAAGCTTCTAAGAAATAACGAGTTTCGAAATACCAGCAAATATTTTTTCACCCAAATTTGATGATTCTTGGTGGTAATGATCAGTACACAATTCCCACTTGGCTCACGAAATTTTGTTCTTCTAGGTTGAAGCGTTCGTCTACAGTAGCAGTTTTTATATTTAAGTTTCCCTGGGTTCTCTCCTATATAGATAGATGAATTTGGAACTCTAAATCCAACATGGTTTGTAGTAGCTCTTTGAAACTTGACAAAATAAAGGAGTTCTCCGATTTTTCTCTATGGTTTGTTTCCTCTTCAAGTAGCCCTAGGCACAGACTTTGGAAAAGCACTTTCATTGAGAGGTGTTGCGAAGCTCCTAAGAAATAACGAGTTTCCGAAATACCAGCAAATATTTTTTCACCCAATCCTGATGATACTTGGAGCTAATGATCAGTACACAAATCCCACTTGGCTCACGAAATTTTGTTCTTCTTGGTTGAAGCGTTCGTCTACAGTAGCAGTTTTTATATTTAGGTTTCCCTCTGTCCTCTCCTATATAGAAAGATGAATTTGGAACTCTAAACCCAACATGGTTTGTAGTAGCTCTTTGAAACTTGACAAAATAAAAAAGTTCTCCGATTTTTCTCTGTGGTTTGTTTCCTCTTCAAGTAGCCCTAGGCACAGACTTTGGAAAAGCACTTTCATTGAGAGGGGTTGCAAAGCTTCTAAGAAATAACGAGTTTCCGAAATACCAGCAAATATTTTTTCACCCAATCTTGATGATACTTGGAGCTAATGATCAGTACACAAATCCCACTTGGCTCACGAAATTTTGTTCTTCTAGGTTGAAGCGTTCGGCTACAGTAGCAGTTTTTATATTTAGGTTTCCCTCTGTTCTCTCCTATATAGAAAGATGAATTTGGAACTCTAAATCCAACATGGTTTGTAGTAGCTCTTTGAAACGTGACAAAATAAAGGAGTTCTCAGATTTGTCTCTATGGTTTGTTTCCTCCTCAAGTAGCCCTAGGCACAGACTGTGGAAAGCACTTTCATTGGGATGGGTTGAAAGCTTCTAAGAAATTACGAGTTTCCGAAATACCAGCAAATATTATTTCACACAATCTTGTTGATACTTGGTGGTAATGATCAGTATACAAATCCCACTTGGCTCACCAAATTTTGTTCTTCTAGGTTGAAGCGTTCGTCTACAGTAGCAGTTTTATATTTAGGTTTCTCTCTGTTCTCTCCTATATAGATAGATGAATTTGGAACTCTAAATCCAACATGGTTTGTAGTAGCTCTTTGAAACTTGACAAAATAAAGGAGGTCTCAGTTTTGTCTCTATGGTTTGTTTCCTCTTCAAGTAGCCCTAGGCACAGACTGTGGGAAAGCACTTTCATTGAGAGGGGTTGCCAAGCTTCTAAGAA